>NC_067473.1:43256124-43408624 GCF_947179515.1 Apodemus sylvaticus | reverse complement strand
GAGTGAGAACACACAAAAAAAGTAGGTAAATTGATTCTCTCTCTCTCTCTCATCTGTGTGTGTGTGAGTGTGTGTGTGCACATGCGTGCATATGCATGTGCATATGTATTTTCTCAGGTCTTCAACTTAATGTTTCATAGTTTCTAGCACAATCTCAAACCATGACTCATACTCAGTTCAGATATAGATTACCATCTCTCTATAACTATTCTCCTAGTTATAGTATCCATTCTGCTTACTATTTTTACTTCTTAGAGATACCAGTTAAGATTATTGACTGCCTCACTGGATGATATTTTCTAGTTCCATCCATTTGCCTGCAAAACTTGTGATGTCCTCATTCTTAATAGCTGAGTAGTATTCCATTGTACAAATGAACCACATTTTTCTGTAATGGGATATCTGGGTTGTTTCCAGCATCTGGTTATCACAAACAAGTTCACTATGAACATAGAGGAACAAGTGACCCTGTGCCATGGTGGGGCATCTTTTGGGTTTATTCCCAAGAGTTGTATTGCTGGGTCTTCAGATAGATCTTTTTCCAATTTTCTGAGGAACCTCCAGATTGATTTCCAGAGTCATGCTACTATTTTGCAATCTGACCAGCAATGGGGGAGTGTTCATTTTTCTCCACATTCTCGCCAAATGTAATGTCACCTTAGGTTTTGATCTTAGCCATTCTGTCTGGTTTGAGGTAGAACTCAAACCCAAAAGGACATGCATGGAATGTACTCACTAATAAGTGGATATTAGCCAAAAATGAAACAAACAAACAAACAAACAAAAAAATCCAACAAAGTACAGAATACCCAAGATACAGTCCACAGAACTCAAAAATGTCAACAAGTTGAAGGGACCAAGTGTGGATGCCTCGATCACACATGGGAGGGAGAAGAAAGCAGTCACAAGGGGGGAGAAAGGGAGGGATCTGGGAGGGAAAGTAGACAGTGGGAGAAGAGGGAAACTGATCAGGTATTGGGTGACCGAAAAGGACTAAAGCCATGAGGGCCAGCAGAAAGAATGGAAACAGGCAATTTCAGAAAGTAGGAGGTTGAGACCTGGGAGTTGAGAAACTCTTAGTAATCAAAGACCTTCGATGAAATACCTGACAGTAGACAGATGGAACCTATATAGCCCACCTCCAGAAAAACAGAGCATCAAGTGAGGGAGGAGAAAACCGTGCCACAGTCAAAACTCTGACCCATACTTGTTCCTATCTCAAAGAACTGCAAGAGGATGGAAATGGAGAGGATCCTGTGGAAAAGAAGGTCCAGCGACACGCCCAAAGTGGGATCCAGCTCAACGGGAGGTCCCAAGGCCTAACACTATTACTGAGGCTATGGAGTGCTCACAAAAAGGGACCTAGCATGACTGCCCTCTGAAAGACCCAGCAAGCAGCTGAAAGAGTCAGATGCAGATATTTGCCTCCAACCAATGGACAGAAGTTGCTGGCCCTTGTGTTAAATTGGGGAAAAGCTGGAAGAAGCTGAGGAGGAGGGAGAACCTGTAGGAGGACCAGCAGTCTCAATTAATATGGACCCCCAAGATCTTTCAAACACTGTACCACCAACCAAACTGCATACAACGGCTGATATGAGGCCCCCAAGACAGATACAGCAGAGGACTGCTGGGTCTGAGTTTAGTTAGAGAATATGCACCTAACTCTCAAGGAACTAGAGACTCCAGGAAGTTTAAAGGACAAGTTGGGTGGGGATGGGGCCATAGTAGTGGAGACAGCAGGGTAGGGAGGACATATGGGATATGGAATAGTTCGAGGGTTGATCAGGAGGAAAATGAAATCTGAAGTATAAATAAATAAATAAATAAATAAATAAATAAATAAATAAATAAATAAATGATTAAATTTTAAATAAAGATTACTGACTGCCCCACAGAACTCCATGAGGTTTTTTTTTTTTCTTTTTTTTGAAACTCTGATGGAATCTTCTTAATAAGCACAACTAATATAGAGCATGTAAAGTGTGGAGCAGCGATGCTCAATGTTGCAGTTACTGGGAAACTATAAATCAGCCCTACCAGGACAATTAAGTCATATCTTTGGTTTAAAGGCATAGTTAGAGGTTACTATATGTTTTTCATATATCTCAAGTGTGAAGCTAAGAACAAGAGAACTAGAATGCCTTACAAATGGACCTCTAAATTTATACTGTATGGAAATCACTGGACATATGGACATATGGAGAAAACACAGATGCTAATAACTTAGGTGTGCTGTATAAGACTACTTAATCTCTCAGAGTTCACAGCAATGCTGCTGTTCTGTTCATTGTGTTCACCACCAGATGACTTATTGAGAGAAACTATCATGTCTAGCAGTTTTGTTTGCCATTAATCTAAACTGCCATTGTTAACCAATACCTCCAAATATCATAAAGTATTTGTTTTTATGATAGTGTCTATCCCTTCTTTTTAAAAATTTTCTACTCTTGCTATTTCTTTTTATCTAAAACAAGAGCAACAACCAAAACTGAAACTGTAAAGTACTTTTCTTTCTTTTTAATGGCACTTGAATTGGAAAAAATATCAAAGGATCGGTGTATAGTTCATCAACTACATTGAAAAAGAAGACAGTGTTACCATAAATATCCATCTTTCATTCTCAAATAATCTTGAGAATGATTATTTGAGAAAAATGTGAATGCATGCTTTCTATAAAATTAAACAATCTCAAGAAGAATTTTTCAAGTGAAAAGTAATTATAAGAAATTTGGAAATAAAAAGGGGTCAACTATCTATAGGGAAATATAAGATGAAAGTGACATATATGTAACTATCTTGCATATTAAAAACTTAATTAAAGTTCTAAAATGACATTAAAATATGCCAACTATACAAAACATGATACTGGTTAGAAATGAACTACTTTTAATGAACTTGTTCATTAAAGACATCAAGTCATTATGTCTATATCCTGGAGATATTTTATTTGCAAATTAGAGATATCCCATTAAAGAATAAAATAGTGTGGTAGTTGACACAGAAGTTTATATGGCTTAAAATGCAAATATAATAAATACATAGAAAGAAAAATCTTATAAGAATAATGTCTATCTTAATACAGAAAATTTAAAAATACAGTTACATTTTCAGATAATTTTTCTTTGTCCAGCCATCAAGTTCTCACAATTTAGGGGAAACACTTTCAAATTGTTATGAGACTAGAACATTTTTCTAATATAGTCCCAAGGACACCTTTAAGACACTAGCCATTGGTAGTTGGTTTTCTTGGCTTATGTAAAAGTTGGAGGACATTCTATGAAATGTATCTCTGACATAAAGAAAATAAGCATATATAGAACTTTCCTTACCCATTATGTCTTACCATGAACAACCTATTTTCTATTTGCCCATTTGAGACACAAGTTTGTTTCTTGTAAATTATACCATCTCACTGACCATCTTTCTTCAGTGACCTTTTTTGACTTATCAAGAAGTAACATACCAGACAGACATTTCAATAACTTTTTGGTCTTAGACAGGGAAGGGGTTCTTGGAATAATTCTTCAGTTTTCATTTTGTAGTCTAAGGGGGCTCTGAGAAGAAACATAAGTAAATATTAGGGAACAGTGGGCCTAATAACAAACAAGTGACTCAGAGGCTGTTGCTAGCTCAGAACACAGCTAGGCATCCAGTACTCTGGATTACAACCCTTTGTTAATAGAGATCTAATTGTGATTTAGCAAACACTCTGTTGGAGAAAAGAAGCCCAGTTCTCAGATTCCAGTTCCTGTGGCTCACATCTAATTGATGTTTGGCAATTTTAAATAGCATTCTCCACCTAACTTTGTGACATAAAAAAAATATATGGACAGTTTGACAGTTGAGCACTAACTTCATTTCCCTGGAAATGGTTTCTACTTCAGATAAATCATCTGAGTTTTCTGAAATTCAGTCTCCTGGTCTCACCTCAGCCACTGAGTCAGAATTCCTTAATGTGAATCCCAAGACTTTACACCTAAAAGGTAGCTTTCCCATAGATTAAGATATCAGAATTCTCAATATTCTTCAAGATTTGTTCATCTTATCTAACATTCAGTATTCTCACTTTATAAAGCCTGACCAATAAAGATGTGGATGCTCACAGGCAACCATCAGACTGAGAACAGGGACCCCAATGGAAGAGTTAGGGGAAGGACAGAAGGAGATGAAGGAGTTTACAACCCCATATGAAGAACAACAATGTCAACCAATCATACCCCCCAAAGCTCCCAGGGACTAAACCACCAACCAAAGAGTAGACATGGAGGGACTCATGGCTCCAGCATATGTAGCAGAGGAATGCTTTATCTGCTGTCAATGAGAGGAGAGGCCCTTGGTCTTCTGGAAGTTTGATGAACCAGCATAGGGTATGCTAGGGAAATGAGGCAGGAATGGATGTGTGGGTGGGGGAACACCCTCATAGAAGCAGGGGGTAGGGGATATGACAGGACTTGCAGAGGGGACACTGGGAAGGAGGATAACATTTGTAATGTAAATGAATTAAATAACCTATAAAAAAGAAAAAAGTGAGGAGCTAATCATCCATATAAAAAATAAATGAGTATGTGTCAGATTCGGCATAAATATCCACATTCCGGTATCCCTTACTACTACCAAGTATTTACTTGCATCAATGTCTTTCTAGTTTACACACCAACATTTTTGAAAATTATCTGTATTAGCTAATCTTGTAGTGTATTGACTTCTATATAACATTATTTTTTTAAATATCATTTTCACTTTTTAAAGATTTATTATTTGTGTGAGTGTGTGTGTGTGTGTGAGTGTGTGTGTGTGTGTGTGTGTGTGTGTGTGTGTGTGTGTGTGTACCATTTGTGTATGAGGCTGCCTTGAAAGTCCAGAAGAGCATGTGAACTCTAATGGAAATAGATCTTCATATGGCTAGGAGCTAGCTCAATAGTTAGGAAAACCTTACTTCCTCCTCAAAACTAGCACTCTTAGCCACTGAACCCCTTCCCCAGCCCCTGATTTAAACTTTTTTTTCATATGACTATAGGCACACAATGCATTTCTGATGTTACTTCACAAGAAATAGTTAGTCTAGCAACCTGGGATATCAACCATGCAGGGGTATCTTGTGTAATGAATGAATCAAAAATTGACAGGCAAGTCTTCAGATTAAGAAAGACCTGTACAGAAATCCTTAGGTGTAAGCAATGAAACTCACCTGATAATAATCAGATTGAAATAAATCATATCACTTTCTATGACTGTTTCCAACCAACCTTGTTTTTTTTCTATTTAAAAAAAATATGTTTATATATATAAGCCTATAATATATTATTTTATATAATATAAATATTATTTATACAAATTATATTTATATAAAATATAGCTATACTTATTTATATGTATATACACTTTTTCTCTTTTAGTATATCTCATACATATCAGATACTCAAAAATTCTCAGGAATTTCATGAAACTTTTGCAAAAAGTAGCCAGTGGTGATCTAAACATGGTTTTAAAAAGATTCTTAAGGAGTCCTCTATATGAAATATACATATATATAAAACCAATGATATTGAAAAAGAAGATGTTCATTTTGCTGTCTATCTGCCTTATACTCACATTGATATACATATTAGAACAATGGTAATAAATGGCTTTTCAAACTTGACTGAACCCTTCTACTTGGGGAATATATTCAAATACCAAATTGTTCAAATCCTTTATGACAGTAATTCTTATTTAGTAAAATGGGCTAGCACTTAGGGATTTCAGTAACTTTAAAAAGTCACCATGTGATGCTGATTGTTACTCAGGTGTGGTAATGAATTACCTTGCATCACGCAGTGCATAAAATGCTAGCATTTCAAGCTTCCTATTTTATTCTTGGAACCATTTTGTGTTGAGAGGTTTACTACAATAAGAGCTGTTATTATGTAATTATAATCACATTTTTTATCAATCATGCCTGACAACAAAATCAAGGCACATTTAATACTTCTGAACAAAACACAATTGACTCTTCAGGACTAGTGCTAGCATCTATAATTCTTAATTAATTTAGAAAATAATATTTTGAGGTCATGTTTGAAGCTCCATGCCTTCATTCCCAATACTCAGGAGGTTTCAGCAGAAAGATCACCTGATTTCCAACTATGGCTGAGCTAATGACAAAGGTTCTGCCAACAAGTGTGGAATGGGAAAGATCTGGCATCTATTTTACTCCAGGGTGGAGAAGAAATGTGAGGCTTTTCTATATTTAATATATTTTAATAATATATAATGTAAACCTGTTTTTAAGTTTCCCTGTGAGATAACTTTTAGTTATGGGACATAATTTTCTATAATGAATTTTACTGACTTTTCTAGTATGTTGTAGCAATGCAAGATGATCTTCTAAACCAGTTTCAATAACTATATCTCTCATTTTATCATGCATTATTAAATGCAAATAAAACTTTTCTCCTGAGCATTAATTTACCTCAAAACCCTTACAGAGAATGGTGATTGTGGGCAAGCGGCAAGGGGATGGGTGAGCAGGGCAATGAGGACAAGGCAGAAAACATCAGGCAGAAGTATGCTTGCCTCTACTGCACAGATGCTTGAAAGATCACTCTGGAATCCATGATTTTGCACATTAATATGTCTTAATAAAGTATTATCCCCCAGAAGCATTGCTCTCTCCACTGTCAATGAAATATTGTTTCAAAATCATACTGTGGTGTGTGTGTGTGTGTGTGTGTGTGTGTGTGTGTTTGTGTGTGTGTGTGTGTGTGTGTTTTAAACCAAGAATGATAGTTTAACCTTCCTTATCAAATTGGCAGAATTTAGAACTAACCTAGAATTTAAGCGACTAACTTTTACCTAAAGGCCTTTCCAAAGAGAGTTAATTGCAATGGGAAGCCCTTTCCTATATTTTGGTGGCACCATTCCATAGGCTGAAATGCTTAATGGAATATAAAGGGACAGACAAGCAATTATAATACTGGTATCCATCTCATTACTTCCTCATTATGATGCAATGTGAACAGTTGATTTAAGGTTTTGCTAGCCAGCATTCCACACCATGATGAACTGACAGACTGTTTGGAAAGAAAAAAATAAGGGGGGAATAAAAGAGAAGCCCCTCTCACTATAATCTTGATGAAGTCTTTGCCAGCAAAAATTAACAAGAATTTCAACACAATTACCAACTGTTTAAGGCCAGCAGAATAGCCCATGGGATAAAGAGAATGGCCACACTAGCTTGGCAACTTGAGGATGATCCCTAGAACTAATATAAATTGAAATAAGAGAACTAACACTACAAAGTTGTCTTTTAGATTCCACATGTTCAGTGGCTTTCATGCCCACATACACACATCAGAAGATAACCCAATAATAACAACTATAATCTGTCAGAGTATGAACATGTTCTGGCTTACTATATGATCTGGCTGGAATGCAGACTTATTCTTTCTACCCAACTTTAATAACGAAGCTAATGCTGGTTTCTAGACAGCCACAGTGTTTGAAAGTGACATCTAATTGAGAGGAAAAGTGACAAGTTAGAGAAAGATTTGAGAGAATGAGTCAGAGATAGGATGTGGATTCTCCCAGCTCAGAGAATACACAAGAAATAGGGGCCACATTAAGAGAAAGAAGAGAAGAGAACAGGGAAGGAGAGGAAAGGAGAGGAGAGGAAAGGAGAGGTGAGAAGAGGACAGAGGGAGAGGGAGGGAGTGAGAATAAATATGAATGAATGAATGAATGAATGAATGAATGAATGAATGAATGTGGTGGTAGTGTGTAGGATGACCAGTTCAGTCAGAAACTCAGAACAGAATTGAATCAGTCAGCTTGGATGACTGAGGCTAGAAGCTTCCAGGCCTAGTTAGAATAGAGAAGGAAACACTCTGGGCTCAGCCTAAGTTGTGTATTTTCATAGCTTGTGTATAGTTCCCATCTCATCTCTTGATCAGACAGGAAAACATGATATTTACAGATGACAAAGATAAACAAATGTGATAGAGAAATTGAAACAAATAAGTTTTAACTGTTAGATGACTAACATCTTAATATGCCTTAAACTTCTACTAAGTAGATGAAGCAGTGCAGAAATAAGATTTTGTTTGTTTCCATGTTTATGACATATGAATAGAGTTCTACTTCTGATAACTTACATACATTATTTTGTTGTGATCAACATCCTGAAGACACTGAGCTTTACTGTAAGAAAATTATATCAAAATGAGACATTTTAAATTTTTCTTAAATAATTTAAAAAACAGTTTACTACCTGTATATGCTACTGATGGATACCAAATTATTTTACACTTAACGTAAACTTAATGGAACAATGCATTTGTAACATAGGACATTCTGCATGTCAAAAGTTCAGCTACAGCTTATCCAGGTTCTCACTTTAGTTTCTTGGACTCATATTTCACGAATAGGTGAGTGACCATTAAATGTAAGAATGTGGAAGTATCTGATTTGCTTCATGATTGATACAACTTTTAATTTTCAACAACTGTTAGATTAACAGAAGTTTGCTTTTTCTTACTTAACATGATGCTTTGATACTCTCTACTGTTATTCCTTTGAGAGCTATTATAGAGTTTCTTTAAAATAAAAACAGGTTTTTTTCTGGACTTTTTTTTTTCAGTTCTCTTCAGCAGGTGTTTTTTTTAAGAAAATTGCATAGATTTGTTTGGACTTTTCTTTGATTAACAGATGATGTATAGCATGGTACTAATCTAGCACAACCAAAAATCAAGCTTTTATCTAAGAGTACATCCACAATAAGACTTTGTTGCCATGCCTTTGATTTCCATTGTTGCTTTTTTTTTAATTAAAAGTGATTTCTATATAGAGTTGGAATAGAAGGTCACCCTGTTGGTAGGACATGTGAATATCGCTTGGCAGCATCAAATCCATGTGATTCATGTCAAAGGCAGAAAGAATATTGAACACATTAAAATTAATCAGTGCAGATTTCTATATCTGTGTGTATAAAATAATGGAAACTCATACTGAGATAAAACATTAAATCCCATTCAGTTTTCTTATTTGGAATGATACTAAAATAGTTTTGTAACAAAGATTAAAGAACTCATTAATTATAAGGAACCTTTTGTGTATCTCTTCAAATCAAGTGGCAGTAATAGAATAAGATTTTATTAAGTTAAACATCATCTATTCATAGCATGCAATAATCTAGGAGAGTGTGAAAACTGTACTTTGAGTTGCAATAATCTAGAAAAGGGTTAACTTGTAGTTGGGTACATATTATAACAGGTTTTTAAATATAGATGCATTATTATAATTAAAATGATTATTTTCTGGATATTTGTGTCTCCACCAAAATTAAGGTTTTGGTATCATTTAGGAGAGTGGTTTTACATGGTACCTTTAGATAATAATGAGATGTCAATAAGTAATTGAACATGGGGTGTCTAAGAAGGTATGGATATGAGTTCAACAAAGAAATTGAGTCTTTAAGCCCTCTCTCTCTCTCTCTCTCTCTCTCTCTCTCTCTCTCTCTCTCTCTCTCTCTCTCTCCTACTATGTTAAGACATGAAGAAGTTGACCATCAGCAACGTATCAAGGAAGATATGTTATACTACCTGCTTGCTACCATTATCTTAACTAAAGTGAATATATGCTTATTTTTCTGTGTAGGTGTCCCTTTTAGAGGTTAGACAACTTGACAGAATATCTCTATTGCTTAGGAATTTACTTTTGAGATAGTGTCTATCACTGAACATATAACTAACCTATTTTGCTATCCCAGTCCAGCAAGGATCAGGGCTGATGTATGCACCTTCCCACAGTTGTTACTGTTGAGATTAAGGGAACTGTAAGTCTCTTTTTATCAAGGATCTAGTGGTCAAACTGAGGTATTCTTGCCCATACTGCAAACATTTTTTGCCAAGAGAACCATTTCTCCCACTTCATTGGCTCATAAAATGGTATAAAGTATTGGGAAATTGGTGGGTCATCCTGTATCCATATGAGGTCTAGACACTAATAAGTGATTTTTAACTCCCTTCCCCGTGCTTCATGAACATCATCCCAATTTGACCATCAACCCTGTAACACTTGGAATGCAGGTACCTTTTCTCCCACCCCAACTCCATTCCCTAGAGACACTAATTCTTGATTTATATTCAGTGTCCTCCTAGCACTTTCATCCTCAACTCTCCAGTCTATTTTTCATCTTACTGGAGACTATTTGCAGAAGCTACTCCTCCTATAATATCCCCAGATCCCTAGGAACTTTGCTTCTTGCTATAAATCCCCTTATGTCCTTGCAGAATCCCCTCTCAGCCCTAGCAAATTTGTTCTAGTCCATCTATATTCCTCTCTGCTTAACACTGACTTGCAGAAACCATCTCCAGCAGAGAAACACAGGAGGAAAATAGAATCTTTCTTAGAATTGAATGTAAAGAAAATATAAAATACTCAAACTAAATGGATAAAATAAATGTGACTGTAACTGACAAGTTTATATCACTAAATATACATTAAAAAATAAACAGATCTAATATTAGCAAGTTAACAACACTTATGCTAATGAATGGGGGAAGATTTTTATTAATTACACACACGGTAGAATGATAATATTGAAAGTATATAGAGAACCAAAAAATTTGACATCAAGAAAACAAACAATCTGATTAACAAAACTAATGGGACACTGAACTAATCAGAGTACTCAAAATATGAAACACAAATGGCTGATAAACTCTAAAAGAAATGTTTAATGTCCTTAATCAACAGGGAAATGCAAATTAAAACTACTTTGAGATTTCATTTTATACCAATAAGAATGGCAAGATCAATAAAGTTGGCAGAGATGTGGGGTATGGGGAACACTCTTCCATTACTGGTGGGAGTAGAAATTATTACAACTACTATAGAAATCAATATGGTGGTTCCTAAGAAAGATGAAAATAGATCTACATCTGATTCAGCTATATCACTTTTGGACATGTACACAAAGAATGCTTTATCCTACTATAAAGAAACTTGCTTAAACATTTTCATTGATGCTCTATATAAATGGCCAGAGATTGAAAATAGCCTAAATGGATGGATCTTATGAATGGATGACAAATAAAACATAAATATGCACAACAACATATTATTTTTTGAAAATAAAGAAAATAATAAAATATCAGTGAAATGTAATAACTAGGAAAAATACCCTGAATAGTGTAATCCAGACCTCAATGATGAGTATTATATGTATTTAATATTTGTAGATATTAGATTTGAACCTTCAGTAGGAACACTATAGTTGTATTTTCACAGAGGGCTTATAGTGAGTAAGGGACTAACAGAATCAGGGAAATATCCCAAGGAAGGAAATGAAATGAAGTATAGATACTGGAACAGAGTGATTAAATGAATAGAAAGATAAAAGAGTTAAGGAGATTTAATGGGGAAAATACTAACATTATGGACCATTTCTAGGATCACAAAGTAACTATATATATTCTAAATATATTAATGAAGTATCAGGGGAGATGATACCCCAACTATAACTCTTTCGCCACCAAATGAAATCTCCAACTTTATAAATAGGTGCATGTAGTTAAGTTGTTGGCAAAAGGATATCCACAGGAGCCCCCAAACAATTCATGTTATTGCTGTGGCTATTGCTTTCACTCCCCAAACTGATAATAATCCCTTATTACTGAAGACAAGACTTAAATATCTCAGGGAACAAAGAAAAATCTACCTCATGTCCACCTAGAACCTTCACTCCTGCTGACTGGAAGTCATGATAATTGAGGACGTGCTATGCATGTTCCCAGAGGAGAAAGATAATGACCAACCTGGCTACAAAGCCTGCAATCTACAACACATCCTTCCTACATGATATGCTGGTGCACTGGTGGCAGAAATGTAGTTGGAATAACCATCATTACCAGGTTGGTTTTAGAGTACAATTCATGAAATGGAACCTATGCATGTTACTGCTTGGTTGGCAAAATATATGAAACTCAATGGGTTATAGGCTAGGGGAAGAGCAAATACTGTTGCTCTGTGAAAGAAGCACGGCAATAAAATGCATACTATCCACATTTTGCTTACTCATAGACTATTATCCTTCTCAGACATACATTAGAGAAGTATTCTTTTGCAGTAGGTGGGAACTAATACAAAGACCTACAATTGAAGAGTATATATATAGGTTGAGAGATATTTCGGAACACTCAGTACTAAATAAGATATCCCTATTAAACCTGCCCCATCCAGGTCACTGAGAGATATGCAGAAAAGGAGGCAGAAAGAATATAAAAGGACGAGGTGGTGAATAACACCATGATAACAGTCTCATCCACATTCAACAAACCTGATACACATGTGAGCACTAAGAGACTCTAGGAGCATGCAAAGAGTGTACACATATTTAAGTCAGATTTTGATCCAGCGCATATAGAGGGAGGGGACTACCAACAGCCACCAAGAAGCTGACACCATTTGTGTGTCATGCTAATCTTCTCTGTATCGTTTCAATATTTCATCTTCATGGCTATTGTTTTTTTTTTTTTTAACAATGAGAGAACATAACAACAGATATGGGCCAGGTGGTGGTGGCGCATGCCTGTAATCCCAGCACTCTGGGAGGCAGAGGCAGGCGGATTTCTGAGTTCAAGGCCAGCCTGGTCTACTGAGTGAGTTCCAGGACAGCCAAGACTATACAGAGAAACCCTGTCTCGAAAAAAAATCCAAAAAAAGAAAAAATGCAAAACCCATAAAACAACAGATATGTTCTCCACTTTAAAAAACGAAATTTGAATTTGAGAAATATAGTATACATAGAAAACAAAATTTTTATTTTCATAAGTATATATATATATATATATATATATATATAGTTTGATATGGTCACATTCTGATACAAAGCTCATAAAAATGTAGAAAAATACAATATAAAAGCCTCTTATTACAAAAAAAAAGAAGCTGACACCAATTGACATCTGCTCACAAAGCACACATGAGTTTCGTTCAGTTGAATTTCATTGTAGATATTAATCACATTAAGGACAGGTTCTATGCCTAGCAATAGACACACCACAACACAAAATGAACTCAATATCTTTGTAGACTTGTCTCATTGCTTTTTGAGGGGAACTCTTTAAAGTGTTATTTTGCATGTATAATATGATTTATGGTTTTGTATTTTCATTGTGTGTGTTTTCTTCTGATATTTCTTTGATATTGTTATTTTGGTTTGCTTGCTTTTTGTTGCTTTCTTATTCTTCACAGAGAGAGGGGGGAGGGAGAGAAAACAGAGAGAGATGAAACACACAGAGTGAGCACACAGAGATAGAGACAGAGAGAAAGAATGGAATTGGGTGGGTAGGGAGATGAGGAGGATTTATGGTAAGTTGTGAGGAGAAAACCATGACTAGAATATATTACATAAAAATATTTTTTATAAGAAAATATTTAAGACTATTTTTAAGCCAGAACACATGAAGATTAAAAAATGAATGAGACTATAAATTAAATTAAAGCTACAGAAAATACTTTATTGAATTGCTGGTTTTCTTTGCTCCAAAGTTTCTTAACTATATATAACAGAATGCATGGATGGAAGAGAATTTACAATATTAGAGAACAAGGGAAACCATTCTTGATCCTGCTTCAAGATCCTAATTGTTTATGGTATTTGGGATGATACCCTTGAACTGGAACAGAAAGATCAGTAGCCAGTGTAGGGTACATATCTGAAATGTAAATATGAACCAACATAATCACAGAGAAGACCTGGACCTGGAATAGGAAAAAAAAAGAGGAACTTCCTCCTGGAGAGATTGATAGTTACCATGATTTCATGAAGCTAATACTCAAAAAGCAATAAAATCCTAGCTATTACCACCTCAAAAATTTGTTCTCAAATAACAATTTTATCATTGTGAGCTATAACATTGATTTCTATTCTGCTGCTTTATTCTCCAATTTTCTAATTAGTGAGGTAGAATATAGTCATTTCTTTATTAAAATAAAATGTTCCCCTTCTTAGTTCATGATACAATTATTATAAGATAAATTTAGTTTATATCATAATATTTTTGTAATGTGTTTTTATTTTATAGCTATTCATAAAATATCTTGGGTGTATTTTACAAAACTGGATATGGAAATTGTGCGTTTGGTAAAATATTTTATTATTTATTAATAAATAGTTGCTTATACATTCACATTTAAATATACCTAGTACAACCCAAAACCTTAGTAACTAATGTTATATATAAGTAGATTGTGTGAAATTAATGGGATCCCTTTATATGCAGAAAACTGAGACTTGCTTTCCTAGAAATATCCTTGGTGTCCTCTGGTTCTATTAATTGGTGACTAAATTAATCAGCTCCATAGAATAATTCTATAAATTAACTGAGTGGATGTAAGTTTTCAGATTTTAGAAGAGCCAATTGGGTTGAAGAGATGGCTCAGAGCACTGGTTACTCTTCTAAAGAACCTTGGTTGGGGTTTCAGCACCCATATGGAGGTCTATACCTGTTTACAACTATAGTTCCAGAGAATCTGGCAATGTTGTTTGACATCACAGGCACCACTGCATGTGTGCACAAAGATGCATTCAGGCAGTCACATACATAAAAAATAAAAGTTTAGTGCTTTAAAGAGCCAAAGAAAGAGCACTACATCTAAGAATTAAACTATTCCTTTCTCTTCTCCTCTGCGCTCTTTTCTTCTGATCTCCTTCCTTCCTTCCTTCCTTCCCTCCTTCCTTCCTTCCTCCCTCTCTCTCTCTCTCTTTCTTTCTTTAATTTCTTCCTATCTTCTTTTCTTTTTCTTTTCTTCCATTTATTGAAAATTGATTCATTTCTCATACATATACTCTGATTTGTTTTTACTCCCCCTGCTCGCTGTTCCTCCCCACTTCCCATCTCCTCTGGATCCCCTCTTTTTATGTATCTTAATACAAAAAAGTTGGCTCCTAATATATAACAACTAAACATGACAAAATGCAATAAGGTAAAGCAAAAACTTCCATATTGAAATTGGACATGGCAACTGAACAGGAGGAAGAGCTCCAAGATTAGGAGATCAACTTGTTCATAGAGTCAGCAGTCCCATAAAAATACTCATCTGAAAGCTGTTAACATAAGCAGAGGATCATACGCAGACCCTTGTAGGCCCTGTGCTGTTGCACCAGTCTCAGTAAGTTTATATGAGCCTTGTTTAATTAACACAGGGGATGGTGTCCTTTATTCCCTGTGGCTCTTACACTCTTTCCTCCTCCTCTTCTGTGGGCGTCTCCAAGTGCTGAAGAGAGGGGTTTGCTGGAGACATTCAATTTAAAGCTGTATTTTCAAAATTCTCTCTCTCTCTCTCTCTCTCTCTCTCTCTCTCTCTCTCTCTCTCTCTCTCTCTCTCTCTCTCTCTCTCTCTCCTGCATTGCCCAGTTATGAGTTTCTGCATCTGCCAGTATTTACCACAGAAAGAATCTTCTCTGATATTAACTGAATAAAGCACTGATCTATGAGTATAGCAAGAGTATCATAGGAGTCCTTTTATTGATGTTTTTCTGTTTTAGACCAGTAATGTTTGTTTCTATCCAAGGAATCTTAACTCTCTAGTCTTTGATTATTGGTTACCAAAGAAGTGTTAAGTATAAAATCTATCTCATGGAACGGGCCTAAGGTAAAATCAGACTCAGATTAATTATAAAGCTATAAAATTACATATGTGTATGATTACATACAGATACTTTTTTCTATTGAAATGAAATTGAATACTGTGTGTATGCATATGCATCTATTCATGCCTAATTTTTATCTTATACATAATCTCCTAATTATGTATAATTATCCTAATATTTATCCTAATTTAGATGTAGTTTTAAGATGTTCCAGAATGCTATAGATAACTTAGTAATATTATTTTATGACCTTGACTATATAAGACATTTAATTTTATATCTATAATATAACATATAAAAAGTATTTTTTCAAATAGTAGATAAAGACATGCATACAGTAAGTTATTCATAGCTCTCTGGGTTATTTTCTCTTTTTTGTTTCTTTTATATCCTAATTAATTATTGTGTATCCAGAAAGTAATATTAATTTTTCAGTTATTTTCAGGCAGAAAACCCAGATTTTATCTTGTTCTTCAGGATCCTAAATTCAAAAATAAGAATGTTTATCTCTCAAAGTTAAAGAACTGGTTGCCTCTTCCTTTTAGAAGTTTACATGATTTGCAGCTCTCTATCCAATATTTCTACTTAAATATCAACTGGTAGAGCCAACTTCATGTGCTGCAAAGGAATGCTGTTTTGTTGTTGCTGTTGTTTTTTATTTTGTTTTTTCTCTACACTCAAAACATGCCCCCCCCCCATTCCCTTCATTTGCACTGCCATCATAAAGATAGTCAAGACTCAGATCTTGATGTCATTTTTCTGCTTTGACCTTTCACACTATATCTAATATACCGAGTAAATCATCCTAATTTCTTTCAAAACAATTTGACTTTACCTAACAAGATCCAATGTTATGACTTTCAGATAACCATCATCACACTTCAGTAATTATACTCTGCTATCTTGTCTGAAACCTCAGCACCAATGATGACTTAGCCACACAGTCAACACCTCCAAACCTCTCAAATTATTCCATTAAGCCTGAATGAAGCATTATGTCTATAATAAGAATTTAAGGATGAGTGTGTAGAAAGTATTGTGCTTCAGTTTCAGCCATGCATTATTGTTCACAGATCTCAAGCCATGTGCCCTTTCCTAATATACAAGGGATGTTCTTCTCTCAATACTGCTTACCAACTCTTCACTATTTCTGGACCATTGTTATTCTTGGTTTGCAGAAAGTTTTCTAAGTAAGTAATTTTCCCTCATTTAACTAATCTCTACCTGGATGCTGCCCTTCTATAGGAAATATGCAAGTGTTCCTTTCTAAAATACTGTGCTTATTATTTTGTATCTCCATGCTCTGCTTTTAGTTTATTCTTAAACTAGTATTAAATAAGGTGTGTTTAATTTGTCTCTTCTATTTTACTTACTGTCTCAAAAGCTAGAAATAAATATTGGTAAGGCAGAATGTTTAGTATCACATATTTTATAAACAACTGTAAGACTGACAAACAGATTCTCCTGACACTTTTTCCAATAATCAGTGGACACAGAGATGACAATATTTCGTGATATGTTATTTTCTTAATAGTTGGATCAGTATTCTTTCTCTAACTATACACAACTTTTTCCCTACTTCATCACTAAAATTTTCTTAGAATTGTGTGATTTTAGCTTGCTGTTGATACCTGAATAAGCAGTAAAACATTCATCATAAGATCACTTATCATTTAGTTCTTTCTAGTATTTTAAAATACTGTTTCATGCCCCCCCCCCAAAAGAAAACCCCTATGGTAAAAAAAAATTACTTCTTTATTTTTATAAAACAAAACAATACAGTAAGTATATTTGTCATTAGTCATGATTCTTTGGTGGCTGGTCCAGTGGTAGTAACTGGAGTTGGTATCCAAATCATGATTAAAATCATGATTCTATAGACTAGTAGAATGATTATATATTTTGGCTAGGGGAACTATTATCTAGGGGCACTATTAGGAAGTGTGGCTTTGTTGGAGAAGGTAGGTCACTGTGAGTATAGAATTAAGACCCTCATTTGAAGGCAGCTAGGAGAAGACTAGCTTCCAGGGAGCTAGGATGTCTCATAGAAGCCCAAAAGAGACTGTTACCTGGTTGAGTCATATGAAGAATGTTTTAAACAAGCATAGCAAGCTTAGAAAAGAAAAATACAAAATATATGATTCAATTATTAAAGGTACACCAGGAAATAAAATGGAGTTGAATCCTATGTTCTAGGGAATAACAGATTAAGAGAGTAGAACTTTGGGGCAAGTTTTATCCAACTGAGCTAAGATTATGTCCAAGCATGGTGACACAGACCTTTATTCCCAGGAGACAAGCCAAGCAGATTTCTGAGTTCAAGGCCAGCTTGCGACAGAGAAAGTTCTAGGTGAAGAAAAGTTAAATACAGGTGTGGTGGTACACACCTTTAATCCCACAAGACAGAGTCATGCAGAATTCTGAGTTTAAGGCCAATCTGTAGAGCAAGTTCCACAACAGTCAAGCTTAAGCAGTGAAGGAGTTGGAAAACAGAAAGCTGGCAATAATGTAAAACAACAAGGTAGGGCACGTCCTAACTCTAGCAAAACTTAACAGATTTGGCCATGTGGCTCTGACTTTAGAGTCAAGAACAGAAGGAACTACTGGGAAAATTGATGCTGATTATCTGGAGCTAAGAAATTAGCATTGCTTAAGAAGATACTAACATCAATGAGGTAAAATTTCCTGAAGTGCCCAATATAGTTACCAGGAAAAATGTAGTGGAGAAGCCCCCCATCCCCTCATAGATAAAAACATTTCTTTTCCCAAGACCCACCTAGCATGTTCTAGCCTTCAAAAGGAAGGAAGCATGAGAGGAGGGATCCAGACCTGAGAAAAAGTTGATCCTCCAAGACCCTTCAACAGCAAATCTGTTGCTCTAAGACCCTCCTTATCCACACCTACCTACCCTTGCCTCCATGGCCCCACCAGCACTGGTACCAGTTCCAAGATCCTCAGCCCATTCAGGACTGGGGCCCTTGCACCCCTCTTTTATCAGAAGGACGAGCAGAAGGAGATCCCCAGCTTCCCAGAGACTGTTTTATTCATAATGCAGATGTTTATAATGCTTTATTTATAAGCCAGAAAGAATGCCTCCCTCAAACAAGGAGATGGGCTGGTTATCCCATTCATTTAGGGTCACCCCAGACTGTCCCTATCCTCTTTTGGGGCAAGACATATTCTCCAAAATGGGGGCACATACACTTCCTGGCCAATGGACCACAACTAACTGACCCAAAGGGAGAAACCTCACAGACTGACCCATGCTGAAGGCTGAGCCTGACCTGGTTTACAGACAGGAGCAGTTTTCTCCATGAAGGTCAGAGATGAGCAGGTGCTTCTGTGGTGGGTGACACAAATGTCACCTGGGCTGCACCTCTTCCCCCTGGCACATTGATGCAGAAAGTGGAACTAATTGCTCTCTCCAAGGCCTTGAAATTTGGAGCCAACAAGAAAATTGACATCCACATGGATAGTAGGTGTGCAAAGGCCAAGAGATATATGCCAAGAGACCAGACTGCTCACATCAGAGGAAACAAACAGGAAATCTTGGATCCCTCGTATTTACTAATGAAGCCAGCAATTGTCAGTATAATTCACTGCCCAGATTATCAGAAGGGAAGAAACTCAGTGGCCCCAGAGCAATAACCAGTCAGATCAAGTTACTCCAGAAGTGGCTATATGGGAGCTTATCCTGGTTATAGGCCTGCAAGAGAAACCCACTGGGAAATGGGACTGAACTAAGGGATGGTCTTGCCTACACTATACTGAAAAAGAAAGAACTCAGATTGCTAGCCACTCTACCAACTATTACCAAGGGAAGGAAGGACAATGCCTCATACAAGAAGAGAGAAATATATTCCCCAGAAAGTAAGCAAAAGACTTACTAGGCCAAATGAAAAGATGGAATCATTTAGGGGATAAAAAGCTTATTTCACCTTACACCAGTCAGAATGGCTAAGATTAAAAATTCAGGAGACAGCAGGTGTTGGCGAGGATGTGGAAAAAGAGGAACATTCCTCCACTGCTGGTGGAGTTGCAAATTGGTACAACCGCTCTGGAAATCAGTCTGGTGGTTTCTCTGAAAACTGGGCACCTCACTTCCAGAAGATCCTGCTATACCACTCCTGGGCATATACCCAGAGGATTCCCCACCATGTAATAAGGATACATGCTCTACTATGTTCATAGCAGCCCTATTTATAATTGCCAGATGCTGGAAAGAACCCAGGTATCCCTCAACAGAAGAGTGGATGCAAAAAATGTGGTATATCTACACAATGGAGTACTATTCAGCCATTAGAAACAATGAATTCATGAAATTCTTAGGCAAATGGATGGAGCTAGAGAACATCATACTAAGTGAGGTAACCCTGACTCAAAAGGTGAATCATGGTATGCACTCACTAATAAGTGGATATTAACCTAGAATACTCAAAACATAATCCACACATCAAATGAGGTACAAGAAGAAAGGAGGAGTGGCCCCTTGTTCTGGAAAGACTCAGTGAAGCAGTATTCGGCAAAAACAGAATGGGGAAGTGGGAAGGGGTGGGTGGGAGGACAGGAGGAGAGAAGGAGGCTTACAGGACTTTCGGGGAGTGGGGAGCTAGAAAAAGGGAAATCATTTGAAATGTAAATAAAAAATATATCGAATAAAAAAAAAAGCTTGTCTAAGCTGTTAACAAACCTAAAGTGTATATTATAGACCTCAAGTTCTGGGCCCAAAAGATATCAGAGCAATGGAAGGTATGCTAGCAAATGAATGCTTATGCAGCCAAGAGTGAACAGGGCAAAAATCCTAGCAGAGAAGGGCCTGGAGTGTATTGAGAGATCGATTTTACAGCCAGGAAAATATGGTTACAAATACCTTCTAGTGTTTGTAGATGTTTTCTCTGGATGGGTTGGGACATTCCCCACCAAGAAGGAAAAAGTTACAGTAATAACTAAGAAGATATTAGAAGAAATTTTCCTGAGGTTCAGAGTGCCCAGGGTAATTAGATCGGATAATGGTCCTGCTTTTGTCTCTAAGGTAAGTCAGGGATTGGCAGAGATATTGTGGACTAATTGGAGGCTCAATGGCACCGCATTGTGGGTACCATCCCCAGAGCTCAGGGCAGACAGAGAAAATAAACAGAACCCTATGGGAAACATTAACTTAATTGCCCTTGGAGCCTGGCTCAAACTGAGTGGTGCCCCTCCCTTTGGACCTGTTCTGAGCCCAGAATAGCCCCTACAATTTTAACCTGTTGCCTTTTGATATCCTGTTTGTTAACCTAACATGCTTGGTGTTCACTGGGCCCTCCCAGGAGGTATCCCACAACATAAGATTTGGTCTAAACTGTCTGCTTTCAATGCTCCAGGGAGGAAAAAAAGGAGGGAATGAAAAGGTCAGCTCAGAAACTTTAGTAAATTCCTCCAGACCTTTCTCCTGAAAGAGAAAGGTCAAAAAGAACATAGGACAGGCAGTGGTGGCATACAACTTTCATCCCAGCACTTGGGATGCAGAGGCAGGCAGATTTCTGAGTTTGAGGCCAGCCTGTTCTACAGAGTGAGTTCCAGGACAGCCAGAGCTACACAGAGAAACCCTGTCTCGATAAACTAAACAAAAACAAAACAAAACAACAACAAAAATTAACATAGGCACCCCTCCCCTCCGGAAAAGATGGGATAATTACATTCTTCAAACCTCAGGGAGGAGGGCTGCCTTCAGGTAGGGGAGGCCAGGAGCTATCCTTTGATCATTAACCACCTACCTCATTCCTGAAAGACCAAGTCACACTGTTCTGCCAATCACATTGTTCCTAATGGCTGCTAGCCGCATAAAGGCTCACTGGACAGGCTGTGAGTTGTCTTTCTCTTTCTCTGTGTGCAAGGAAACCCCAACACATTGGATCAATTAATTCCTTATGCTTTGTGCATAAAATGAGAGAGAGAGAGAGAGAGAGAGAGAGAGAGAGAGAGAGAGAGAGAGAGAGAGAGAAAGAGACAGAGACAGAGAGAGAACGAGAGAGACAGAGACAGAGACACAGACAGAGAGACAGAGAGACAAAGAGAGACAGAGAGTTGCCTTAGTCATGGTGTCTGCTTGCAGTTGTAAAACCCATATACACATAATATATGTAAAAGTATATGTATAATTTATATAGCATATTATATAATTATATAATACATGTATATATAAACATATATGTATATATAATTAATATTTAAGTTAATATATTGAATAGATGGTTACAATGCTTGTAGAGTTCTAAATGAAGAATTTCAGGTCTGAAAATTTATGAGTCAAAAATGCTCTTATTTTTTAATTAAAAACCCTGAGAAAAAAAGGTTTTACATTATTATATAAAATGGGTTTATAGGCCACAGTGTGTGTGTGCGTGTGTGTGTGTGTGCGTGTGTGTGTATGTGTGTGTGTGTGTGTGTGTGTGTGTGTGTGTGTCTGAGAAGTGTAAGTTCTTAGTCCAGAATAGTGGATGATTCAAACCATTCCAAACTAATACTCAAGGTTTGGGGCTTCCTGGAAAACTCTGATTTTCAGTCCACAATGAAAGACCCAGGAAGCTCAGTGATGATATCATGGAAGAACAGCAGTAACAATGACAATGGGATGGGCAAATTTATCAGCAGGAAGCTAAGATAGACCAGGAAGCAACAATGTTTCCAGCATGGGCATCTTTATAGCTAGGTCTATATGTTTCTATAAGGTTTGATTTTTTTTTTTGGAAATTTTCTAAATGTTGGCTGTCAAGTATTTCAAAACATCTGAAAAACATACTTAAATTATGTGTAACAATATGAAGAAAGCCAGAAATGTCAAAAGAGATTCTTTCCTTTATTGACAATCACCCCAGTGCTCCCTCAGTCCCTTTGAAAACTGTTTCTGGTCTATAGTGATGGATACCGCACCTGGACCTGGTACTTCTTTTAGTGTTAAAGCAAAACTTCAGTCAGCATAATTTAAGGATGGCCACAGGCCTTCAAGGCCTTCAAGGTCTTCAAACTGCTCTGCATGTTGGTCTATCAAAAACCAGGCTTCTCTAATCTGCTTGATCTTATTGAAGTGTCCATTCAGTGTTTGCCAAATGACATTCACTTCCCTCAAATGGAAATCAAGTTCCATTTAATTTAATATGTTCAATATGTAGATGTCTAGGAATAGGCACATAGCTTTGAATTATTATTTATGGGTTTGTACATGATTATTAATTTGCATTAGCTCATAGCTCTCACTGGATTCCTTCTTTTGTTTATGCCTATGACAAAAAACTCTTCTTCTTCTTCTTTATTCTATATACCCACTGCATTTTACACATTATTTAGCTGTTGACATATAGCATTCCAATATATCTAGTAGATAAAGAAATATTTTAAGGAGTGATTTCTTTCATGATTTTTTTCTAGACACATAAAAACAAGACCATAAAACAAGAAGTATGATTTCTGTTTAGGAAACATATGCAGTATTTTATTCTGTTCTTATAAAGAGATCTATATCAGTACAATATTACCTTTTACTTCTCTCGGTTCTTAAGCCCAGTTTTTAGTCTTTACATTTGTACTAGATCTACTTCTGGTTTAAATACATTTATCTTTTGTGTATAGAGAAATATTATATAGCACATATATATTATATACCCTTATTCTTTCAAGAATGTGTTTATTATTCATTTAGCCCTCATACTAATTCCTTATATCATTCCATTGCAGTAGGGGTATGCTCACTACTATAACATTAATTTGTAAATTAAGCCTTACATACCTTGAAGAGCACACTCTGTATCATAAACCTCATTTTCTGAACAGATTGATTGACACGGGGTTGTGATCAATTGCATTCCCCAATTCATGTACTTCTAATACTTTCATTCGGCTGTGAATTTATTATTTGAATTATTTGTTAATTTTGGTGATATAAAATTATGTTTGTTGCACAAAAGTGGCTCTCTATACTCACTGCCATCAATAATGACTTTCTCTGGGGAAGGGTAGGCAAAGGAGCTACAATACTGTAAATAGGGATCATTAAGAAGAAATTCCTCTTGTGATACTGTATAAGTCAGGCTTCATTACAGTAACAGATTTTATAGAATGAATCTTTGTGTGTGTATAGAAATATAGATAGAGATATATGTATATAGATATATGTATATTTATAGATATATGTATATTTATGGATATATGTATTTATGTGTATGTATGTACATATGCAGATATGTATGCATGTATGAATAATGTGATTTGTTTTGGAATGACTTACAAGTTGCAGTATAGCTACCCCCAAAATGACTTGTGTGTCTGTGCACAAAAGTCTAAGGATCTACTTGTTGCATAGTCCACAAGGTTAGATGTTGTCTCATCTAGTCTTCAAATACTCTGGAATCTGTATGAAGAGACAAAGAGCAAGTGGGAAACATGACATCCTGCAGGCAGACTTGTTCTACAGTCTTGCAGGAGCCAAGAACTCCACATCTTCATCTGAACAAAGTTAGGAGGATACTGGAATTCCAAACTTGGCTGAGCTAGAACACAGGAAAGCTCAAAGCTCATGCTCACAGTGACACACTTCCTCTAATAAGACCACACCTACTCCAACGATCCCATACCACTTTTTTTTATTCGATATATTTGTTATTTATATTTCAAATGATTTCCCATTTTCTTGCCCCCTACTTTCTCTTACATAATCCCTCTTTTCTCCCCCTGTTCTCCCATCCCCTTCCCACTTCCCTGTTCTGGTATTGCCATATACTGCTACACTGAATCTTTCCAGAACCAGGGGCCACTCCTCCATTCTTCTTGTACATCATTTGATGTGTGGATTATGTTTTGGGTATTCCAATTTTCTAGGCTAATATCCACTTATTAGTGAGTGCGTAACATGACTGATATTTTGAAACTGGGTTACCTCACTTAGTATGATATTCTCCAGCTCCATCCATTTGTCTAAGAATTTCATGAATTCATTGTTTCTATTGGCTGAATAGTACTCCATTGTGTATATATACCACATTTTTTGCATCCATTCTTCTGTTGAGGGTTCTTTCCAGCTTCTGGCTATTATAAATAGGGCTGCTTTGAACAAAGTGGAGCATGTATCCTTATTACATGCTGGAGAATTCTCTGAGTATATGCCCAGGAGTAGTATAGCAGGGTCCTCCGGAAGTGACGTGCCCAGTTTTCTGAGGAACCACCAGACTGATCTCATCGGTAGAGGGGGAAAGTTCCTGAACAGAACACTAATAGCGTATGCTCTAAGATCAAGAATTGACAAATGGGACCTCATAAAATTACAAAGTTTCTGTAAGGCAAAGGAGACCATCAAAAGGACAAATCAGCAACTAACAAATTCACCAACCCTACATCAGCTAGAGGGCTAATATCCAATATATGCAAAGAACTCAAGAAGTTAGACCCCATAAAACCACATAACCCTATTAAAAATGGGGTACAGAGCTAAACAAAGAATTTTCACCCATAACTCTTAATAGTACCCTCCCTGTGGCCCAAACATGAATCTATGAGAGTCAAGCCTATTCAAATTAGCACAATCTGGCACAAAGTAAAAACAACCAAACTCTTTAAATGTGTTGGTGCCACTATCACTATTTTGCATCTTATAAGATTATCTAAAGACATGTCTTTTAAATCTTCTCATCAGCAAGATCAGGATTTATAGAGTGTACACACTCTAGAATTACAATTTTTCTGAGCCTTAAGATCCTCTCTTCCACAAGTCAAGTGATATCAGGTATCTCCAAGTCATTTTTTGTAGTCCATATCTTGACACCTTTATCTTTAGCCAACAATTCAAGAAAGCATATGACGTATTTTTAAACTATGCAAGTTTCAATAATTAAACCTGGAATCTCCAATCACAAGATCCATATCAATAAACTCAGCCTGATCAAGTTTTATGTTCCTTCCTCCTTTATCCTACACACTGAAAATCTTTTCCCACACATATTCGGGTTGCTGCTTGAATGAATTAGCCAAATTTTTAAGCTGTTAAGTAGTATAGTGTACCTCCTTATACTACATTTTCTACCTATCCTATGGGATCCTGTTTTTTCTTAAGCCTGATTATAGGTCTGGAGACAAACATTGTTGGGCCATAGGGACATCTGTAAATTTATGTTTCAAAACTTACTTTAATGTACTTAAATGCTTTAACATATCTTGTAGCCTACCACCAACCCACCAGAAATAATGAAAAGGAAAGATTAATGGGGTAAATGAGGATATTGAACTATTTAGAAATAGCTCTTTGTTGCAAATCCAATCTGTCTTGCCAGAATATCACAAAAATCAATTGCAATACCTTGATCAACTCCCAAACACCATTCAAAAATCAGCAAAGGTAGTTCAATCCAGAAGAAACTGTGAGACTTTACCAATAGACCTAAGTCCACAGAAGTGGCAAGAAGACCCAGGAATAGCACCATAAATTCTTTGGTGCTTTTTTTCTCCAAAAAGTCACAACAAATGATGATTAGCAAAGAAGTTAAGGCAAACCACTGCCATTGCATTGTCAGGGAAGAACAATGTCAGCAAAGACCTATGAAGACCACCAAAGAGTAAGCAAGGTGAACCAATGCCACAGAGCAGTGTCCATTGTCTGTTGGGGCTATTATTTATACACTTTCCATATATGTTCCCTCAAGAATAAGATATAACAGAACATCATATATCTTTTTCCAGGCAGCTTCCAGGAAAACACCATGTGTCTATCTTCAGCAATATAGTTTCCTACAGATGTGCTTCAGCAAAATCATCCTCTAATAAGACAGTTTCCAGAAAAACATCATATGACATAACTGATTCTGAAAAGAAACCAGAACTTGCCACTTCAGACATCACTATTGTTTTTCCTGGCATTTCTTTCCCACAAATGTCACTACCTGTGTAGCAGACAATTAAGTATTAATTTCCTCAGTTGAAGGTAAAAAAGCAATAATTCAAGGGATGGGGCTTAGGGTACTACTTTCCTAGTTAAGATACAGAAGTGATAATCTGAGGATTCAAATTGTTAATAGGGTCTTCAGAAACATCTCCATTCTAAATAGAACCTCATTCATTAGCAATTAATGCCATTCACTTTAACCACCCACACACTCTGAGTTTGGTATTGGAATTTTTGCTGTAATTCATCCCACTTATACTGAGAATTTTGGTTTTATTTTCTGCAACTTGAGTTCTATGACTACTGGAAAGAATACTCTCCTTCAGAGTACACATAGAAACCTTGTGAGTTTATCCACACCTGGAATGAGTGAATAATAGGAATCAGTGAATGATATCACTAGCTTTTTTGTTGCTCTTCATCATATCCTAAGATACAATAAGTTGGTTAATGTATCATATAGCGCATTCCTATCTGTTATCAATATCTAAGATAAGCTAAGAACAACAAACCAGCAGCAACATTTTCCTTATTTTTCCACAAACTGTCAAAAGTTTCATATACAGAATCAACAAATCCATTGCAACTTAAAATTCATCAACTAGAATAATAAAATGCATTCATCTTGTTTAGTTTGCAATATACTTCATACTTCACACCATGGTCTTTCACTACTATTTCTTTTCCTAGGAGAGGGAGTGACTGGAGAAGCATCAGGGGCTGATGGTGTTGGCAAATTTAAAAATCTATCCCAGATATTTAAAAGAATTCTCCTTCAACTTCTCTTCTTCTATAAACACTTCTGGTATAAAGTTTGTATTAGTCAGTGTTTTCTTGTATAAAATAATTGATAGAATGAGTATATACATATATACATATAATTATACATATAATATATACATTACTGTGAATATAATGTAATGCATATAGATATATAGATGATAGGTGATAAATAGATGATAAATAAAAGATAGATAGATAGATAGATAGATAGATAGATAGATAGATAGATAGAATGATATATATCCAGTAGTATCTCAGTACACAATGCTGGATGTCTCAGTTTGTCTTGTCTTTAATATATGTGGAAACTGGAAGAATAACCTCAAATGACAATAAAACAGATGTGATAACGTAGCGAGGGATACCAGGTAAAGATAAAAACCATTGTTCTTCTCTGGCATTATGTAAACTATCATCAGTAGGGATTTCCCTGACTAAAGGTGTATTTTCTTATCTCAAGATCTAGATCAAAGCTCTGTGTCTTCGTACCTCAAAGTTCTGGACTAGAACAAGATTCATGTACCTAAAACCAAGCAAAAAGTTCTCATAGGCTTGTTCCCCAACACATGTAGTTGACAGCCAAGAATAAATATCACAGCTACTATCATAGAACAGAAAAATAATGTAAGGGAGATATATATGGAATCATTGGAGGAAAAGTGTCTCAGGCATAGAAACAAGAGCCAGAGATCCAAGCAGGAGCATGGCTGATGTATTTTAAAGGGAAATCCACTGTGACTGAACAAGTTAGATCACATTGGACCATGGGACAAGGCCACCAATGAAGCTGTCACATAAACCTTATACCTTGGGGCTTACCTAAATAACATGGTATAACCATAAAACATTTTGAGAAAGGAGGGGACATCATTGTAGACATCCCTCAGAAAGAGTGCCAATGTACAAGAAACAGTATAGAGAATTAAGCATGGAAACAGGAGGCTGTTTCTTATCATGCTGTAAACATTTTGACTCAGACTTATAAAACATAGCTAATATTCTGCATATAATTTCCTCAGTGGCACATACACATTAATTAAATTTATGGTATAAAATTTCTTGTTAAAATTAAGCTGACCTTACATTCTATATTTGGAAGACAACTATCATACATTTCTTATTCCTACTGCTATATATGGGTAATCATCTGTAAGGTTTGTCATGTCCGCATGGGATTACTACTATTTCATTTCTTCTTATGTTCATCTATCTTTTGCTCACTCTAATTCATCCAAATGCCAATTTGTGTTTACTATATTTTTGAAGTGTCTAATCTCTGCATGTTTGTATAATTTTCCATATTATTTTAATTATGCACATTCTACTTTTCAAAATATCTTATGTTTCAGCATTAATTAGTGCTCTTTGTGATAAACAACATGAAACTTGCAACTTGGTGATAAAAGTACTTATATGGTTTATAAATTAGAGTCTATCATCAGCTAAAGTAGAAACCAAAGGCAAGAACCTGGTTGTAGGAACTGAAGCAGGAACCATGTATAAAGACTGTTTGTCAGATTGTGTTTCTACATGCTCAGTCTATACTTTTGTGCAACCTAACTTAGAACCACTTTCCAAGGGGTGGTATTCACCTGAGTGGATTGGGATCTTCCACATCAGTCATTAATCAATAAAATGTCTCACAGAAATGATAAACAGACAAGTTTGATGGAACCAATCCCCTAATTGATGTTCTCTCTTCTTAGATAACTCTAGTTTGTGTCCAAAAAAAATCACTACATAATTGTATCAACCCCCTATGTATGTGTGTTCTCATTAATATTCTAGTCAAAGATTTATGGAAAATTTGGGTTTTTCATTTACTATGGTCCTAATTTGAATGCTGGCTTTGACTTTGTCTTTTTTTTTAGTTATTTGTGACTTTTTGTTGGCTGTGCACTGCCTTTGCCTTCTGTGCCCTTGTTCCTTTATGTTACATATTTCTGGAAAGTAGCTTCACAAAATATGCTTACTTCTATGTCTCATAGGAATTTGAGAATAATTTCTATATGACGCTTAAAAATATTCTGATAATAGGACAGAAAAGGTCAACAAGTGGTTAAGAGTGCAGCTCTTCCAGAGGACCCACATCATACATCTCACAAACAACTGTAACACAAGCTAAGTGGACTCCAAAACACTAATCTGGACCACCTAATCACATTAATATACATGTCTGTCCAAATTTACACATCCCACACTACACATGTAGTTAAGTAAAACTAGGTACTTCAGTCAATAACTAGTATAGTAGTGCTTAATGCAAGTGTAATGAATTGCCATGCTTTTTAAGGCAGTTAGAAATAATTAGTTATTAGGTTAATAGTTTTGTTTTCATTTTTTCTAGTTCATACAGGGAATGGGGGTACTGGGGGTATGAGGTGAGGGTAGGTGGATGGGTGATAGGGGTGAATGGATGAGGGGGTTGGATGGGTGTGTGGAAGGTTAGGTGGCGAGCATTCATAGGAACAAAGGGAGAGGGGATGGAGTGAAGAACTTTGGGAGGGACACAGGAAAAGGGGACATTTGAAATGTAAATAAATAAAATAATTTAAAGTAACATTTCTAAGTTCAAAAAAAATCCTAAAACTAAACCTAAATGCTGAAAGAATTAATGAAATTATGAATAAACAAAATAAACAAACCATACAAATGCAAACATATACAGATCCTATTTGGAAGTAGAACTCCAAAGAAGCTAGCCTAGAAGCCACTCAGAGCCTCTGTTTCAACTAGCCTGTCTTATTGCTCAAAGAGACACCATAACCACAGTAACTCTTAGAAAGCATTTAACTGGAGAGGGTTTACAGTTTCAGAGGTTTAGTTCATTATCATTATGGAAAGAAGAATGACAGTACAGGCAGACATGATGCTGGAGCTGAGAGTTCTATAACTTGATCCACAGGCAAAAAGGAGATATGGTATCACTCTGGCCAAGCATGAACTTCCTAGACCTCAAAGCCTGTCCCCAGTTACACACTTTCTTTGATAAGGCCATACCTACTCAAAAAAACCACACCTCTCAATAGTGCCAGGGTTTATGTGCCAAGCATTCACACATATGAGTCGATGGGGGACATTCCGGAAGATTCAGGCCTGTCCATCAACAATCAAAACTTCACTTTGGCCACAGGCCCTCTAATTCCATGTCATTCACATCTGAGTATTAAAAAGTTAATTACATTTATTATATACATATACACATTCATATGCATATGCATATATATACATCATATACATATACACAAACACACTCTCTATTTCCATGTCATTCACATCTGAGTATTAAAAGGTTAATTAAATTTATTATATACATATACACATGTTCATATGCATATGCATATACATATATATCATATACATATACACAAACATACATATATATAATTATTGGGCATGTCTATTTTATCATTATTCTTGATTATATCACTTTACATATTCATTTTAATATTTATATTTCTTTGTTTTTTTTTTCATAAGTACATTGTAGCTGTATTCAGACACACCAGAATTGAGTATTGGGTCTCATTGCAGATAGTTGTGAGCAAGTATGTGGTTGCTGAGACTTGAAATCAGGACCTCTAGAAGAGCAGTCAGTGCTCTTAACTGCTAAGCCATCTCTCATACATCATGTCATTATTCTTGTATGATGAAAATTAACAAAAACTTGTAACTGTTACTTTGTATAAGGTTTCATAAGTAATCTAGAGATGATGATGTTAGGTTAACATACAAAATTATATTCATATTTTATAAGCAGATCCCACACAATTGTATGTAAGGATTTAACACTATTTTGGCATCTGCAAGACTATATGCTAAAAGTTTCCTGTTAGAGTTAGCAGAAGTCTTACCTTTATTTTTTTCTAAGAAAAAATTCTGCTGTTGGTTTTATACTTGAGTCTCAGTCAAATGGTGGTTTCATGACTTCCTTGCTATAGCAAGTTTGAATAAACAAGCCTTAATTTATTGACATTTTATGGACATCACTGATTTCCACATTTACATTAGTCACTTAAACTTAAAAGAACACACTTCACTTACTTCATTTTGTACATAGATGAGATACTTTCAAATAATTTCTCTTGTGGATTTTACATCTGCATAATTTATTAGAGAATATCTTTCCTAGTAGAAAGTGGAGCATCTGCTCCTATAATACAGCTTCCTAGAAGAGTGATGGGTTTATCCATTAACTTTATATTCAAAATAAGATAGGAGTACTTAACATAAATGACTTCTAAATTCATTTCATTGGGAAGTTAAGGGTTCATAAATGTTTCATTATTTTTAGCCATTGTTTCTTTAGATATCATATCTGTTGATATGAAATGACTATCGCTTAAACTCAGGAAAATAATCAGTAAGTGCAGTGGGCATGCCTGCAAACTCAGTATTTGGGTGGAAATATAAGGATCAGAATTCAAGGTCATTTTTGGAATACATAGCAAGTTTTAGCCAAGTGTAGACGACATAATTTGTGTCTCAATATAAAGAAAAATAAAATAAATTATAAAAATAATATCAAAAGAGATAAGAACAAATCTAGTGAATTTTGAACTCCAAGCAAGAATACATATATCTCTAAAACAGTTCTAGGTCATCTTAGTCACAACTCTATCTCTGTGAAGAGACAATATGACCAAGGCAACTTATAGAAGAAAGAGTCTATTGGGAGTCTTCAGGTTCAATGATCAGGCCATGGAGATCTTAGTAGGAATCACAGCATCAAACAGGCAGACATGGTTCTAGGGCAGTGGCTGAGAGTTTATATCCTTGATCCACAATGCAGAGAGAGAGAGAGAGAGAGAGAGAGAGAGAGAGAGAGAGAGAGAGAGAGAGAGAGAGAGAGAGAGAGAGAGAGAGACTGGGGATCAAACAGGCAGACATGGTTCTAGGGCAGTGGCTGAGAGTTTATATCCTTGATCCACAATGCAGAGAGAGAGAGAGAGAGAGAGAGAGAGAGAGAGAGAGAGAGAGGAGAGAGAGAGAGAGAGAGAGAGAGAGAGAGAGAGAGAGAGACTGGGGATGGTAAACTTATTTTGAAACCTCAGTGTACACCCCTAATGACAGACCTCCAACAAGTCTATACTTGCCAATACTTCCAAAACAGTTTAACCAAATGGAACAAGCACTCAATTATTTGAACTGATGTGGAACTTTCACTCTGAAATCACCACACAATACAGAACTTGGAGGAAAACAATATTTACAAAGCTTGTATGTCCTCTAGGCTACAATAATCTTGTCAGTGTGAGATGTAGCTCCCAGTTCTACTCTTTGGCTCCCTATTTCCAGTTATTTTTATATCTATATGATTGGTTCATAATTATTATAGCTTTTCTTAGCCATATATTCTCTCCCTTGAGTGTCAATCATGAAAAGCTAAAATATATTTATACTAGATGTTTAACAATAAATCAATGTCATTCAATCACTAACTTATTAGTAGTATTCTCTACTAATAATTCAGGTAGTCCACAAATATTTTACTATCATTCTTGAAATGATATTGTTTAAAACACATATGCTTAAAATTCATATTCTAAGAATTTTATACTCCAATTCATTCACCTCTCTATATACTATTTTCAGCTGGTGATCACACTTCATATTGTATTGAGCAAATGAAAAATATAACAAAATGCTTTCATGTTTATATAATAAAACCTGCAAATCAGCTATGTTTGAAATGTTTCCTTAAAAGAAATATAATATACTATTTTCAGTCCCTACTCATGGCATTAAAAATCCTGAGATAAATTAGATTCATCCCAGAACTATAAAGCCCTCTATTATGCCTGCTTTTTTCTGTATCACTAATCTCTTGCTTAATCATTCCCATGTGCATACATACGTGATTTTTCTTAATTATACATGCAAGCATACACTCACACACACTTGTAAAACAATTTATAGATTTAACACTTTAAAACTATGAAATTGTTGAATGTATTGACATAAAGTATTAATTTTTATTACCATATAAAGATTGAACTAACAATATGAGAGATTTCAAAAGGAACTGGTTAAGAATAATTTATACATTAGCCTTCTTACTAAGTATAAAGTACATCTAATTATGTGTGATATGATTAAATGACCCACAAATTTCTACACAGAGCCGTTTAGTGCCATATTTATTAATTCACATGCTATGTTTATTTTCTATAATTACATAGTTATTGCCTATGTTATGATATATGCTTGCTCTTCCAACTTATATTGGAACAAACAATTGAACTGGTCTTTTAATAAATAAAGGTTATTCATTTGAGATATCTTTGACAATTTGATTCTTTATTATACTCAAAGACAAGGTAATATAAAACATTTTAAAAAAACAAAACAAAACAATATCTTCTTAAAAAAGAAAAAGAGAGGGTACATGATATCCCCGTGCATATCATTTAAATTACACTTATATATTTTTCAGAAAAATTTAAAGTTTGGGTGCCAAGGAACTCCCTGCTGAGTGTATATGGCATCTTATACCTAGGTATACTGATTCCTAGGAGAGGTGGAAGAATTCACTTATTGGCACAGATTGGTTGCTTGCTCAAGTAGGATTTAAAGGAACTATAGATGGCCATTATCCTCAAGAGAGATTAATAAAGTTTTTAGATTTGCACGAGGTTGTATTTCCTAATATGATCTTTGCAGCTGCTGCATAATGCTCTTTTGATTTTCATAGATGGCTCTTCTGAAGAAAGAGGTAGATATCTTATTAATAATCAACAGGCGGTTATAGAAACACCTGGGCTCAGCTCAGTTAGCAGAGCTGACAATGGTATTAAATGTTTTTCACCCTATAAAAAATACTTTTAATCTTTTATAATTAGTTTGTATGCTGCAGAATCTGTCCTTTTATTAGAAACCTATAGGACATTTAATTTTTTTTTCTTTTCTTTTTTTTTATTCGATATAATTTATTTACATTTCAAATGATTTCCCCTTTTCTAGCCCCCCCACTCCCCGAAAGTCCCGCAAACCCCCTTCTCTTCCCCTGTCCTCCCACCCACCCCTTCCCACTTCCCCGTTCTGGTTTTGCTGAATAGAAGGACATTTAATTTTAATGCGCCATCAGGATATTTATTTTCAGTATTGCAAAACATCATTTTTGCTAGAAAAACATCCCTTCTATAATGGCTGAATACTAGCTCACTCCAATCTTCTGGAGTATTAGCTAAAAGCAATCATTGCATTGACAGAGCTTTAATATGAGAAGCCTTAATGTTAGAACCTGTTAAATTGGCTAGACATGATCGTAATGGGTTCCACCTTTCTAGCCGTACATTAAGACTCTGATATGGAATCACAGAAGAGCAAGCAAAAATGATTATAAAACAATGCCCTAACTGCCTTTCCTTATCTCCAGCTCCCCATTTAGGGGTTGATCCATGTGGCCTTATGTCCAATCATTTTTGACAAATGGATGTAACTCACTATGCAAAATTGGAAAATTAAAATTTATACATTTGCATTGATACTTGTTCAAGATTTCTCTTCAATTTTCTACATTCGAGAGAAGCCTCTAAATGCAATCAATCATTGTTCACAAGCTTTTTTTTTTTTTTTTTTTTTTTTATACCATGGAATTAACCGAAGTCATTAAGGCAGACAATGGGCCAGCCTACACTGGCAATAACTATCTTGTTTTATAAAGAATTCGGTATTAAACATAAAACTGGAATTCCTTATAACCCAATGGGCTAAGGAGTTGTTGAGCATGCACATCACACTCTTAAAAATTGGCTTTTTAAAACAAAGAAGGGGAAACTATATCTTTCTGGATCACCCAAAGCACACCTTGCTTTTGTTTTATTTGTTTTAAATTTCTTACAAACTGATGCTAAAGGTCAGTCTACAGCAGATCTCCACTGGCATCCTGCCACTTCTAATTCTTATGCCATAGTTAAATGGCAAGACCCTTTAACTAATACATGGAACTATCCAGACCATGTTTTAATATGGAGAAGATGTTCTACTTATATTTTCTCTCAAAAATAAGACGGAGCCCAATGGCTGCCAGAATCATTGGTATGGCAAGTAAATAAAGACAAATCAGCTGGTAAGTATGACTAATTCAATAATGTTCTTTTTTTTTTGGATTTGGGTTTTTTTTTAATTTTTTTATTCGATATAATTTATTTACATTTCAAATGATTTCCCCTTTTCTAGCCCCCCACTCCCCGAAAGTCCCGTAAGCCCCCTTCTCTTCCCCTATCCTCCCACCCACCCCTTCCCACTTCCCCGTTCTTGTTTTGCCGAATACTGCTTCACTGAGTCTTTCCAGAACCAGGGGCCACTCCTCCTTTCTTCTTGTACCTCATTTGATGTATGGATTATGTTTTGGGTATTCCAGTTTTCTAGGTTAATAACCACTTATTAGTGAGTGCATACCATGATTCACCTTTTGAGTCTGGGTTACCTCACTTAGTATGATGTTCTCTAGCTCCATCCATTTGCCTAAGAATTTCATGAATTCATTGTTTCTAATGGCTGAATAGTACTCCATTGTGTAGATATACCACATTTTTTGCATCCATTCTTCTGTTGAGGGATACCTGGGTACTTTCCAGCATCTGGCAATTATAAATAGGGCTGCTATGAACATAGTAGAGCATGTATCCTTATTACATGGTGGGGAATCCTCTGGGTATATGCCCAGGAGTGGTATAGCAGGATCTTCTGGAAGTGAGGTGCCCAGTTTTCGGAGGAACCGCCAGACTGATTTCCAGAGTGGTTGTACCAATTTGCAGCCTTTTCAACAAATGGTGCTGGTTCAACTGGAGGGCAGCATGCAGAAGAATGCGAATTGATCCATCCTTGTCTCCTTGTACTAAGCTCAAATCCAAATGGATAAGGGACCTCCACATAAAGCCAGGCACTCTGAAGCTAATAGAAAAGAAACTGGGGAAGACCCTTGAGGACATCGGTACAGGGAGAAAGTTTCTGAACAGAACACCAATAGCGTATGCTTTAAGAGCAAGAATTGGCAAATGGGACCTCATAAAATTACAAAGTTTCTGTAAGGCTAAGGACACCATCAAGAGGACAAATCGGCAACCAACAAATTGGGAAAAGATCTTCACCAATCCTACATCAGATAGAGGGCTAATATCCAATATATATAAAGAACTCAAGAAGTTAGACTCCAGAAAACCAAACAACCCTATTAAAAATGGGGTACAGAGTTAAACAAAGAATTCCTACCTGAAGAACTTCGGATGGCGGAGCAGCATCTTAAAAAATGCTCAACTTCATTAGTCATTAGGGAAATGCAAATCAAAACAACCCTAAGATTTCATCTTACACCAGTCAGAATGGCTAAGATTAAAAATTCAGGAGACAGCAGATGTTGGAGAGGGTGTGGAGAAAGAGGAACACTCAATAATGTTCTTAAAGCTGCTTCTCCCATATTGGGAAGGTAGGCTCCTTTTCGTCTGGCTGTTAATTTTCAAGCCAGGTTTTGTTCCTGAGCTACTAATTTACAATCAAATTAAATACCTTGGGCCTTCTGGAAACAGCCCAAGCAGTTTTTCCTTTTAATCTCTTCTCTTGTGTTTCAAGCAGGTATCTCTCAGATACAGTACTTAAAGATGGGCTGCTACAGCAATGGCTTCCAGGACTCGAAGGTGGGCTGCTATGAAAGCCAGCCAGCTCACATTCACTGGGCATTTACGTTAACAGTGGATCTCCAAAAATGGAGCTACATAGAACTCAGATCTATGCATGTTTGTTAATTAAACAAACACGGGCACCAGCAGGCAAAGGTCTGCAAGGGAAGGACCATGTTTTCTGACTCTGAGTTCCCTGAAAGCACACCTGACTGCATAGGGATTGACGTTGAGAGACTGTCTTTATAATAATAATAAGGAAGTCTATTCCCCTCCTCTGCAAAAGGTGTCTTATAATATTTAAGGGGGTCACTGTCAATCCTTTCTCCCTCTGGTCAAAACCCACCATCTTTTGATGGATATTTATCCACTGGTTTGTCTTAAAATTAATAAAAAGGGAGGAATTATGACTTCCCCCAGCCCATTGTTCTCAAAGAATAAGAGTCAGCAACCTGATCCACCTGCCTTCTGAAGAACGACAAGAACTGGTTTCCAGACTTCAGGGGAGGGGTTTGGCCTGCCTTTGTATCTTGAGAGAGATGAATTAAAGATGGAGAGCTGAAGCCATGTTTTCGTCTCTCTCTATGTGTTTTCTCTTGCCACCCGTTCCTATACCCATCGCTTCTTCCAGGGAAACCGCTATTAGAATGTAGGACCTGGACTCTACAGCTTTTTCTCTCTCCATGCATAATTATGTGTTGTACCAAGGACAACTTTATGTGTCATACTTCAGGATCCACACATCTTGAGTTTTTGAAATAGTATCTCTTATCAGCATCAAATATTAGTTGTAATACTGTTAAGAACATCACTGAAGTACAAGCTGGAATGGCTCAGATTTCTGTTAACAAATAGTAGGTGAGAATCTATGCACACTTTGTTTTTCTTAAGATTTCATGCAAAATGTAATGTCTATATTTTACAATCATAGATTGCATAGAAACAAAAATTACTAAAAAATTGTTCTCTTGATTTCAGTGAATCTGGTTCCTGAAGGCAACAAAAATATTCCATTAGAGGTGTGAAAAGAGTAATACAACATCACCTGAGAAATTGAAGTTAATGACATAGTAAAAAGATAGTGTCTCTACTTTTAATTAAAGTCCTTAAGCATCTTGAATTTTTTGATATGTCAAGAAAATATTGCAATCAAATTCTGTTTACACTCATATCTACTGTTTTATTAATGTTGAATAAGATGGCAATGCCATGTAACATATTTTCTTTGAATATAAGACTGCTTCCACTTCCTACATTCAATAAGTGTAGCACAGTGGTTCTTGATTATCAGCCAATCTGTGTTATAGTCATTACAGTTACTGCCACAATTTTGAATAATATTGATTGGTAAATAAAAATTATCTACTAATTAAAAACTAGGATGGGAAACTAGGAACTTCATTCCTAGGCATTTTAAAAAAGTTTTAGAGAAGTCTTGTCTTTCAATTCTTATTATCTTATTTATGTACATTCACTTTGTTGCCCCCACTCTTGGCCAGAGCTCCCACAGATCCTAATTCTATTCCTTTACACCTTGCAACTGAGATGGACCTCCCCTCACCATACCTCCCCTTTCCCTGGGGCCTCAAGTCTCTCAAGGATTAAGGGCATCTTCTCCCACCAAGGCCTGAATAGGCAGACCTCTGATATATTTGTGCTAGTGGCCTCGAACTGGCTTGTGTATACAACTGATTGGTTGCTCAGTCTCTGGGAGCTTTCTGGTGTCTTCGTAATTTGAGACTGCTGGTCTTCCTATGGGGTTGCATTTGTCTTCAGCTTCTTCAGTCCTTCCCCTAATTCAACCATGAGGGTACCTGACTTAGGTTCACTGATTGAGTGCAGGTATCTGCTTCTCTCTCAGTCAGCTTCCAGTAGGGACTTTCAGGGATCAACCATGCCAGGCTCCTGTCTGTAAGCATGTCATAGCATCAGTAACAGTGTCAGACCTTGTTGCTCTCCAATGAGATTGATCCCAAGTTGGGCCAGACATTGAACCGCCTTTCCTTCAGCATCTTCTCCATTTTTATTATTCCTGCAGTTCCTTCAGACTGGAATAATTCTAGAGAAGAAGTATTGACCATGGGTTATGTGACCCTGTCTCTCTGCTCGAGGCCATCTATCTACTGGAGGTGGGTTCTTCGAGTTTTCTCTCCCCAATGTTGGGTATTTTGGCTAAGGTCACCCCACGAAGTCCTTAGAGTCTCTCACCTCTCAGGTCTCAGGTACATTTTAAAGGGTACCCCACCTCCCATTCCCCATTGCTACTTGTCTGCATTCATTCTCTTGGCCCTCTGGGCTTCTCTTCTTTCCCCCTCTCCTACCCTGATACCTGATCCTGTTCTTTTCCACTCTCCATCATCTCTCCCACCCAGCTCCTTTACTCAATCTTCATTCTGTGATTATCTCCTACCCCCTTCTAAATCGAATAGAAACATCCTCACCTGGGCCTTTTCTAGTTACATTTCTTATGGTCTGTGGGTTGTACCACAGATGTTCTGTACATTTTGGCTAATATCCAGTAATCAGTAAATACATACCACATATGTCCTTTTGGTCTGAGTTACTGCACTTATGATATTTTCTAGTTCCATTTGCCCACAAAATTCATGATGTCCTTGCTTTTAATAGTCGAATAGTATTCCATTGTGTAAATAAACCACATTTTCTGTATACATTCCTTAGTTGAGGTACAGATGGTTGTTTCCAGCTTCTGGATATCACATATAAGGTTACTATGAACATGGTGGAGTATGTGTCCTAGTAGTATAGTGGAGAATCTTTTGGGTATATACCCCAAAGTGGTTTAGCTTTGGTCTAGTATTTCCTTTCTGTGCTCTATTTTCTCTGATTTGGAATGGTAATGTATATTATCTCCCATTATATGATAGAACTGTGTGATCTGTTTCTTACTGTGATTATATATAAGATTACAGTTGAAAAATTACTGTGAGTCTCAGAAAAAAAACTTTTCAACAGTGCTGAGATTATGTTAGAGTGTGGGAAACTTTGAAGTTGTATTGAATCCATTTACACATGGCAACATATGGCCACAAGTTTATGGGGCTTGGGAGTGGAATGTTCTAGTTTAAATAATGGCTTCCTAGTGATATCTACAAGATATTAGGAGGTGTAGCCATGTTGGAATAGTTGTGGCCTTGCTAAAGAACCATGTCATTTGGAGAGCATTTTGAGATTTGAAAAGGCCTAGCCAGTCCCAGTGTCTCTTTCTTTCTGCCGCCTATGGATCCAGCTAATGAATTGGCAAGCTACTTCTCCAGCAACATGCCTGAGTGTATATCATATTGTTCCTTGATGGACAAAACTCTGAAACTGTAAAGTGGTCACAAATAATAGCTCTCCTCTATAAGAATCACCTGTTCATTGAATCTCATTACAATTGAACACTAAGATATTAACGGTTTATATTGTGTTAGAATACTTGATTTTTCAATTTTATTTATTTATTTATTTATTGCTTTTAGAAAGGGTCTCATGAATACAAGCTGTTTGGCTTTTTTAAACCTGCTATATAGTTGGGGAATGCCTTGAGCTTTTTCATCTTTCTGCCTGCCTCTTGAAGTACAAGATTATATTGTTATAAAAATAGCATATATACTTTATGTATATGGTGCTGCAGATTGAAACCATGACTTTGTGCAAATATTCTATCACCTGGGCTATGTCTCCAGCCCTGATTGCTTGAGACTTAAAAATTGTTGCTTTTCTTATTCACTTGAATGTCTCTAGACATCATTAATGTACTTTGGCTCTCATTCAAGATAGAAATTCAAAAAGAGTTATGTTGGTAAAATAGTTGCCTAGAATATTTGAGGCTTGGCTCTATCCTAGCACCATGTAAAACCTGCGATAGGGGCTAGTCCATGCCTGCCATTCCAGCTTTCAGGAAGAGCATCATCCTTCAGGGGGAGGAAAAGGGACAAATAATTCAAGACTATATTTAGTTGCATAGAAATTTGAGGCCATCCTGGGCTACATTCTATCACAAGGTTCTGCTTTGAAACAAACACCAAACAATAGTGAAACCCCAGTCATTATTTCTCTATTTCTGTATTGTTTACATACATGTGGGCCTATGATTAGACTTTGTTCTTCATTGTACTTCACGTACCTTCATGTTTGAATTCAACCTAAACTTTATGAATGTAGTCTTTCATTTGTTGTGCTTGCAGATGTTTTGTATGATAGTTGATATTGAGTGTGTATTCCAAAACATTTAAAAGTACAGTGCAATAAACTACCTCAATAACTCATTTATTATTTACAAGTGGTTCTTGGTATCACAAATAAACACACATAAACACACACAAATACAAATGCAAACAGAAAAACATGCCACACATATGTATGTATGTTTGTATGTATGTATGTAGGCAGTTCAGATCCATTTCCCTTAATTTTGTGTTGTATGAGAGTTTACTTATAGTTTGGACAATGGTATTTAGATTTCACCTAATTGAAGCCATTTAACAGATGGATTTCTTACAGTTAAAATGAAGTACATAACAGAATTAAAATAATATTTTCTAGAATAGACTACTTCTATGAGTCTTAATTAAAAATATTGTTTACTTTATTTGTAAATGACACATCTCTTTATTTATGATTTTGTGAGAGCTTTATTGTGAGTAAATATGAGCTTTAAATATTACATGAATAAGGATTTAAACTAATCAGTAGTGTGGCTTTCTAAAATCTTCAGCCTATGAAAAAAGCTCTAAGAGTCACATAATTATGTTTTCTTGATATACAATATAGAATATTCTAGAAAAGGGTTTCTACTGGAAGCATCCCAAACATGGGAGATATTTAATATTAGAGTAACTACAGCATTTCTTCTTAAAATATCATGGGATTTTAATAATACTAAAAATATTTACAACAGGAGACACCAATTAGACAAGTGAGTTAAGATACTACCAATCAAGACCTGAGTTTAATCTCTGAACCTCATTTTGAAATGAGATATCCAACTCCTTTATTTTCTACTCTGACCTCTACTATATGGAGTATACCTACATGTACCCTGGCCCTCATACCAAATTAATCAATCAATCAATAAATAAATAAATCAACCAGTCACTCAATAAATATAATAAATGTTAAAATATGTACAATGAGTCCCTGGATTTCAAGAAATATGTCAATATATATCATTGTCTAATTGAACTCAGATCACTTTATATGTGTCATTTTGTGGCTTAAGTTAATAAAGTTATCCTGTGATAGTCATAAGAGCCATTGGACTGGGTCACTTCATTGGTAACACTTATAGTATAATTTTCCTTAACTTAGTAGACTTTAGCTTACAAGACATGGAAGTTCTTGTGAAGCTTGTACTTTCCAGCTTCGAAACTGGAAATATTTTTCTGAATGTGCTTATGACCTCATCACGTAACATTTATATCCCATCATTCCTTATAGACTTTAATTGTCTTAAAGATTACAACTTCCAAGTTACAAGAATGTCTTGTTTTTATCTAAGAAGTATTTCTAAAAAATATTCATCATTTAGAATGATTTTGCTTTTCAGGTTCTATGAAATTTCTCCTCCAGATGGAGGAGAGGGCTTCTTAATTAAGGGCATTGGATACTTTGGTGGTTTTCTTTCATAAATAACAGGAAGTAACTGTCATTTGTATGCTATATCAAGCTGTGGCAAAACTGTGAAAATTATAACAAAATAAGGTTTACTCATCAATATATGTCTTTGAATTTGGTTGATGAAACAAATAGTCACTTATGCTCTATTGCTTTATATTGCACTATAAGGATTATTTGGTCATGGCAAGCCATGAAGTCAATAGTAGCAGCAACACACACAAACACACACACACACACACACACACACACACATGCATGTATGCACACACACTCTCTCTCACACACACTTGCTACATTATTATTCATGATTAGGATAATTTTATTTGTAGAAAACGATCATTTACAATTCCTTAATCATAATTTTATATTCATTTTTCAGTTATTGTTTTATATCTCTTGATTATTCTCTTATAAAAACATTTATTATTTAAACTCCAATGTCATTTGATTAGTAGATTCTATGTCTTCTTTTCATACATGAATCACTTTCAATGAATAGATTCTATGTTGTTTATTGTTTTATGTCTGTACCTAAATATTTTTGTTATAGGCTAGTGGCTGAATCAATGTCCAAGTAAATAAAGCTAAATCAAGAAAATACATGCGAAAGGTACTGTTGATTTTTCAGCTTACTTGTGCAGACTTTGTGTGCTAGACATGGGATCTGAGGATCAGAAAGAATGGGGCAGACAATAGTCTGATGCTGTAGACAATGTTACTTCAGTTTCAATGTGCTTTTATATACAAATGTACCAAAGAAAGCAATGGTTTACGAAAGGTTGCTTAAGCTCAGAAAATCATGATCAGAAAACCATATGAACAAATGCCAGTAAGCACATATTAAATATTAACAGAGCAGTCCATTTCCAGAACTTTCTCAGGACAGACTAATATAAACACAATTTCCTGGGGTGTAGTATAAGTTATATATGAGAAAATATGAAAGCAAGACAGAAGGCCACATCCATATCCAGGATACACTGACCAGATTGTTTCTGACATGAAACAAGAATAAACATATCTTGTAAATTGAAAGTAAATGTTAGGCACAGGAAATGCAAAATCACATCCTAATACAATCCAGGGAACAAAGTGCACCTGAGGCAAAAGGTCCTCTGCCTTTTCTCTAGAGTCTCTCTCACAGCTTCCCCAGGAAATTTTCAATATTGGTCAATTTTTTGACAGTGTTCTGACAGTCAGGAAGCTGTCATAAGATGGATAAGGATCTATAAAGCTGCCTCTGAGTGACCATAGTCAACTAGAGAAGATTGGTGAAGAGGTGAAATGATAAAGGATAAATATTAAAAACTAAATATCTGTAGAAAAAATACAACTTTTTCTGTTTCCTGTATCCTATTCTAAAGATTCCTATTGTAAAATCTCATAACAGCAGCATTCTGATTGCATGAAAATGTACCTGGTATCTAAACCTTCAATTCTCCATCTAATGGTAAAATTGTTTAACTGTTAAGAGGTGATAGCTACAAGGAAGATAAAGATACCATTTTCTACCTTCCCCTGCATCATTAACTTACCTCATGAGTGGCACACATTATTTAATCCCTCTTGCTCAGTTAGCTCAGGTGTAAAATTAGGTGGAAAGCTGTAACTGATGGTCCACAGGAATGGTGTGATTAAAGATGCCCAAGCAAATTGAGTGAGATTGAATTAAGGGACCCCCTGAGACTGGAATGAACTGAGACTAAACACTTCACAAAGTTGTTGAAGGCTCTAGAGTTATCAGAAAATTAGTGTAGGTCTATTGAAGTTACATATTCTAATAGGATTAAAAACAGCAGACTTTAATGGCAATTTGTTTTCATAAAGAATGCTTTATCCCAAATTTCCCCAGGAAGATGTGGGTTCCTTCTTTTGAATACCATGGCAAATCTACTGAGATAGCTCTTAGTGAATTCTCTACTGATCTAAGATTATATTCTCCTCCACTCCCTTCATTTTCTTCCCTTAGTACTTTATACAGTTTATAGACACCACTATCTTTCAAAGGTCACTCACCCCTTCTTCTCTCTCCACCCTTTTCTTTTTCTTCTCTTCATTCACTGCCTTCCTGTCCTCCTCTGATTATTTTTCTTCTATTTTACATTTTTCTCTTTATGTGGACTGATTTAATGTCTATAAACCTAGAAAAAGAATGAATTGGGGAACTTGAAAATTTTTAAAAGTATAACATATCATCTATGCCGTAACTGACACTAAAGGAAAAGCACAAGAAAAAGAGCAAAGGAAAGTGAGAGACCAAAGTCCATCAAGAGAGAGTCATTTCCTAAGTCTAAAGCCAGAGTGGATTTCTACACATCATCTCTTTTCCTGAAAAACTAATAAATACTGTACTTTTACTAAGGATCTCAGATGAACTTTTTAAAGTTAACATACCATTTTGGCTGGAAATGTGAATTTGGTAGTCTAGTTTTCTTAATTACTACTGAGCTGGGGAGCTGTAGCTTTGAAAACACAATGCATTCATTAAACTGAATTTAAAAAGAATTGTGTGTTTTTAACTTTTGACAACATCTCAGCATTTGGAAAGTTTTTTTTTTTGAACTTACTTGATCTTTAAACTGACCACATTAAAGGACACAAAGCATTTAAAATAACTGAAGTTCCAAATGAGGGCAGAAGAAGATTTTCTTCTAATTGGGATGTTGTTTTATCATACAGGCTATCACACATATTTTTTATTAGACATTTTCTTTATTTACATTTCAAATGTCATCCCCTTTCCTCTCTTTCCTCATTTCCCCTCCAAAAACCCCCTATCCCAACCTACTACCCTTGCTCACTAACCAACCCACTCCCATTTCCCTCTCCTGATATTCCCCTACACTGGGGCATCTAGCCTTCACAGGACCAAGGGCCTCTCCTCTCATTCATGTCCAACAAGGCCATCCTCTTCTAATCATACAGCCGGAGCCATGGGTCCCTCCATGTGTACTCTTTGGTTGGTGGCTTAGTCCCTAAGAGCTCTGGGGCTACTGGTTTGTTAATAATGTTGTTTCTATGGGGCTGCAAACCCCTTCAGATCATTGGTCTTGATGCAATAAGCAAAAGGACTTTTATTCCAGAGGCTCTGGTGTCCACAGTCGTATACCGCACAGGGGTAGAGGACTGTGGGACCCTATGCACCTGAAGTCAGGGGTATTTGAAGAGGAAAAATCACAAAGCAAGGGGTGGAGGACAAAATTTACAAGATCCTTGGTTCCTTTCTCTAGCTGTCTATTGGGGACCTTGAGATCAGTCCAATGGATAGCTGTGAGTGTCCACTTCTGTATTTGTCAGGCACTGGCAAAGCCTCTTAGGAGACAGTTAAATCAGGTTTATGTCAGCAAGCACTTGTGGTATTACATAGGTTTTATTTTTGCTTATATTGCTAAGCTCCATGTCTCCATGTGTCTCCTGAGATGGATGGATAGATATCTGTGTACACTTAACTTCATACTATATATCCTCGTGTGATTTAGAAAATATCATGCAGTTGTCTGAGGGATTTTGAAAAGTGTGTCATACCAAAACCATGATTGCAAAGTTCTATTAGATTTAGAACAAGGCAGATCAGATAATGACAAGACATGCGGAGGGAGTAAATTTATAGTAAATGTCCATTCAATTGTATAATTATCCACTTTGAATGACAAAGACATTGTGTATTTTTTAGGACATAAATGTGCATTTTAGAAATAAATATTTTTTTTAGTGTGTTTTAGTAGACTCTTAATAATGGTCTCTGAATCACGTGCTATACCTTTCTTAGTTAAGCTTCTATTTTTGTGGAAGAATCAATCATTTATGTTTTCATAGTTATAAAAATGGTGATTTACACACACAACCATACTTTATCTTAAAGTATCTCTCTTTAAGCCATCACTTTTAGATTAAGTGAAGCCATAATTAACAGTTTTTTTCCATATCCCTTTAATAATTTCCATTCATTTTCTTTTCTGTGATATTCTTCTAATTACTTACAATTCACTGGCTCTTTGTGCTAACCTCCTTCTCTATCTGTGACTGTAAATGCTGACATTTCTGCATGCAGTATCCATCAGATTGTACATTATCTGTTCTGATGTCCTATTACCAATTTCAATTTCACGCTTGCTCTCCCTATTGCATATCCCATGGATATGGAAAATATTTGATGTTTTGGTTTATGTTATTTTTTTTTGCTCCATAGGACCTCAAAATAGAGACAGCTTTTGAGATTCTTTGCCTCTTTCCTTTGAGGAGCTAGCATCTGAGCCTTTGCAACTACAACAACAAAAAGTATCAAGAAGACTGTCAATGCATGAGCCCTAGAAGAGTCCTCTTTCTCTTCCAAGAAACTTGATTTATTCAGAGACAGAGGAAACTTTCTGTGTACACCAATAATTGACAAATATGTATAACAATGGAAATGTGGCCTCTTCTCTGGAGAAATTTGTTTGCTGAATAAAATTCCTCTTGATCTTAGCATGTAGCAACAAGAGGAGGGAAGCTCAGACATGCATCCACTTCACGTGTAAAGTTTCCCATTTACCATTATCTTGTCCATTTACCATGCTCACATTGCATGTTACTCAGATCAAAAAACATTTGCCATTCATACCTCTTCACATTCACTAATCAAAATATTTTAACTATGAGCCAGAAGTCATGCATTTGTAAGACCCGAAAAACAAGGGTGCCCCAACGCCCCATGCCTCAGAAGGCAATACCCATATCACTCGAGAGAAATGGTCTTGATGCAATAAGCAAGAGGCTTTTTATCCCAGAGGCTCTGGGGTCCACAGTCATACACTGCACAGGGGTAAAAGACTGTGGGACCCCGTGCAACTGAAGTCATGGGATTTTAAAGGGAAAAAAATCACAAAGCAAGGGGTGGAGGACAAAAATCACAAGGCAAGGGGTGGAGGACAAATCATTCATGGAATGGGGAGGAAGTCATGCAATAGTTTATGCCTTAAGGAAGGTTAGAGATTATCTGTTGCAAACGTCCTTGGGACATTGTATAGTTAACCTTTGGAACTAGAACAGGGTGGGCTATCTTTCTTAAGCTGAAAGTAGAAAAACAAGTTACTCTGTGCTGGGCTAGTTGTTTAGAGGTCTAAAAACATTGAGTTGAGGTCTCTCACATTCTTCCCCCCTTATCTTCATATTATAATTATCATCATGTCTACAGTGTGTCTTAACTAGCTATCATGTCTCCATCTCTACTGCACTCCTCAGTCTATATTCAGCACCTTTGTTTCTAACCTTATTTCTTATAAAAATGTTCTAACGAGTGCTTGCTCTTTAAAACCTCCCATGCTTATACTATCCTGAAAGCAACAAAAGTTAACAGTCTAGAGTAAGTTCTTTAATTCTTACTTTAAAACCAACCACAGCATTCTGGCACTAGCATTCATATTTCTGACAAAGGCACATTAGATTTTAGAAAGCTTGAGTTTTCCCCTTAACCTCATTTCATGTTCTGCTAGCCAACCCTGAACCTCAGCAAATTCTTTTTCCCCACCTCAGAAGTGTGGTATGCTTTCTTATCAGGCTTAGTTTTATTTCTGTTGCTATGATACCATTCTCCAGATATAAGTAACTTCAAAACAGGGATAATTTTAGTTCACAGTTCCTAGTAACATCATTCATAAAAGGAAGCCCAGATATCAGAAATTTTAAACAGCTAGTCACACCACGTCTGAACTCAAGAGGAGAGTGACATGAATATACACATTTTTAGTGACTGGGTGACTTAGACCAAACCTGAGAAATGGTTCTTCTCAGAATTAGCTAGGTCTTTCCACACTAATTAAAACAAAACACTTACACACAAATATTCCCAAGACCACTATGATCTACATAATACCTCAATGAGATATTATTCCCAGATTTTACATTGAGCAATTTGACTAATAAATGTATCCATCCCACTATCAAAACATTTTCAAGTACGTTATCTCTGTTATTGGAAACATCCTCTACCAAGAGAACCTGCTCTTGGTTATTTGCTGCCCCTCATTTACGTCATTTATGAAAGTGTTCATTAATATTACAATGTTTAAATATATGAGAGGTGTTCCACAGTCATAAAAAAGTGTACATTAAATCCTCTACTCCTCTATTTTAACCTTACCAGCTTTCATTTGAATTTTATTTATAAAAAATACTTTTTAGGTATATTTACATTTTTTTAATATTCACTAGATTTTAGGACCTATGTTCTAATGTCTTGCTGAGAGTTGAAAAATTTATAGTCATCTGATAAATGTTGTAAATGAGTTAAATGATTGATGGACTGATGTTCTGTAATTTGCAAGAGGGCATGAGAAGAAAATTTTGTCCTGAAATTTCAAGCTAAAAATGATTGATTCTGGTAGATCATCAAATAAAATTTTTATTAACTTAATTTGCATAAAGTTTTATGGAAAAACCTATATAAAAGAACATATTAAAACTTTGCTCCCATAACCCCATTTAAGATGAAAATATTTTCAAGCATCTCTGCATGTAAAAACTCATTCATTTTAGTCTAGGAGTTTGCAAAGGTTTTTTCATGCATGCTCTGAAGACACCTCACAATGCTTCTTGGTCAACTTCAGAGTTAGTATGAACAGAAAGAAATCTTGCAGAGTAAAGAATTCTCTATTGTGTATATTCTATCAGTATATTGTGTATATTGTGTATAATCTATCAAGGTACTGATATCTTAGCATGCAAATCTCCTGAGAAGAATCTAAGTTGGATTCCATTTATATGATCACATTTCCTAAAGAATGCTGTGCTCAGCTTTAGTGAAAATTTAGAACTGATATTTCCTGTATTCAGAAATATTATAAACTCTTGCTCATTAATATGTTATGGTTTATGTGTCTTTTACATCTTCATTTTACACTGAGTCATCTTGTTTTGTTTAACTTCCTGTTTTAAAACAGAGACTTGCATTATAGCTCTGGCTCATCTACAAGGCCAGGCTAACACTGAACTCATGAGCATATCTTCATGTTCCAGCTTCTCAAGTCCTGGAATTCCAAATGTGCTCTACTTTGCACTCCTATGTGTTTAATCTTTTATATTCTATTAATTTGCACCTTCCATTTGGCCTGGGCAGTCTTCTTTTTCTTTTAATGACAGACAGAATGAAAAGTTCAACAGTCTTCATATGAAAAATTTTTGGAACCTGATCATACTTGACATTCTAATTCACTGAATTCTGACGAGATTATATATTTTAGGGATATATTCACTAAGATTTGTTTGATACTTGAGATTATAAGTATTTAGATTATATATTTTGTTTTAAAAATATCGTGGTTGAAACCATTATTTTTTGCCACCACAACATATTTGAAGGTAGCACTTTCTTCAAAATCAGAACTTCTGCTATATACTCTCGCATTGACTTGTCAATGGTATCATTTAGGAGATCAGAGCAAGTAAAGCTCTGTTTAAGGGAAGGGCCTAGTCTCCTTTCACATGTCATGCAAAAATTTGCTATTCTCCAAAATAGCCTGAGATATGACCCACTGCTGCTATTTTTAGCATCGGCACATAATATAAAATTGCAGAAGTCTGATGTCTGAAACATAAGACCAAATTGATGAGGACAATTGCTACAGTTATAATGTAAGAAAAGAGTGGAAGAAGGTCTTTATTAAATCGTAAGTAATCACTACAGGCACTTCTGAGCTACATTGTTCATGAAGTGAAGCACCTTATGTGAGGTTGATGACAAATACCAGGATACTATGGCAAATTAGCTAAACCTTGCTTCAAGAATTCTTTTTTTAAAATAGAGTTGTAACTGCTTGAGTCTTAGAACCTGGATTGAATCCCAGCACAAAACCAAGCAAGCATGCGAAAGAGAAAATAATCTAAAGTTACAATTTTTAACAAATGCATAAGCTTTGAGAATCACTTTGAAGCACTACCAAGATGTTGCTCTGAAGAATTAATGAGTTCTAGTAAGTTAAAACTTTTATAGGACATTGTGGTGGTTTGAATTAAAATAGCCCCCATAGGCCCATAGAAAGTGGTACTATTAGCAGGTGTCATCTTGTTGGACTAGGTGTGGCCTTGCTAGAGGAAGTAGTATATCACTGGGAAACAGGGAGGATTTGAGGTTTCAGATGTCCAAGCCAGGCCCAGTGTAGATTTCTCCTTTCCTGCTGTCAAAGAATCCAGATGTAGAAATCTAAGCCACTTCTCCAGCACCATATCTGCATATGTGCCACCATGCTTCACATCATAATGATCATGGGTTGAGCTATCAGTAAGCCCAATTAAATATTTTTCTTTAGAAGAATTGCCATCATCATGGCTTCGATTCACAGCAATTGAAATCCCAAGAAAGAAGTTGGTACTAGGAGTGGAATATACTAAATCATGTTTTTGTTTAAAGAAATGTGAACTTTGGAACTTGGGGTAGCGAAGTAGTTACAGGATGGAACAAAAAGGTGCTGAAGGTGATTTGAACTGTGGGGCTCTGGATCAAAAGGTGTCAGAGAACAATGTGGCCTAGAGGTTGTTCTTGTCATATTTTCATGAAGAACATGACTTCTATCTACTTTTGTCTAAAGAATCTGGACTTAGGTACAATTGAAGAGTTCTGGATTAACAACTATAGCCAAAGGCATTTAAAAGCACTCTAGCATTGACTGTGTTGCTTTGTTATTAGTGGCCAGTATTAAGTAGAACTATAATGAAGAAGAGAAAGCTAAGCATGGTGTATTATACACAATATACAGTTGGAGGAGAAAAGTAGCACCAAGAATAGGAGTGGTGACCTCAGGAAAGACCCCAACCAGCTAAAGCTCAAACTTTTGGTAAGGAAAAAAAGTGCAGGTTATTTCCAGGTGTGATAGCACTTACCTTTAATCCCATCACTCAGGAAACAAAGGCAAGTTGGTCTTTAAATTCAAGGCTATCCTAGTCTACAGAGGGAGTTCAAGGCAGGAAGGCTTATTCAGTAAAAGAGACCACTAAGGAGAGAATGAAAGAAATAGAGATGAGAGATAGAGATGAAGATAGAGTCAAGGATAGAAGAAAGGATTGTAGAACCTTCCTCCGTGGCTAAGAAAAGCTTCTGAGGCCAAGCGTGTCAGTGATATCCCTGCATGGAGGCCCAGAGAGGCCATTAAACAAAACTATAATGATGGAGCATGGATTTTCTTGGAGACTCCAGGACATCGGAGATGCCAGCATTCTGGGAAATATGCTGAGGATTTCTGCTAACAAGGAGTTGAACCAGTTAAAGAAGAAATGTCTTGCAGTCAATAAAGGTGAAAGGATTTGGAGATCTAAAGAGCTCTTTAACATTAGCCTTGGAGATGCAGAATTTGGTGGTGGGTTTTGTCCTTTGTTGGTTCAGTATTTCCTCCCCCATTCTCAGAATAATAATGTATATCCTGTGTCATTATATGTTGGAAGTATATAATCTGCTTTTCCATTTTAATTTTAAAGGGCTCAATGTTAAGAAATTATTTTAAGTCTCATAAGAAACTTTGGACTTTCAAATATCATTGATATTGTTTAAGACTATGAAGACTTACTTCATGTTTTACTGATGTAAACAAACACCATGACCAAGGCAACTATTCTAAGGACATTTAACTGGGAAAAGCTTAAGGAATCAGAGGTTCAGTCCAGTATCACCAAGGCAAGAGAATGATAGCATCCAGGCAGGAATGGTTTGGGAAGACCTACATCTTAATCTTATGACCATTAGGAGAAGACTAGTTCTGGCCTGTTTAAGAGGAGGGAATCATTGCCCACTCCTACAGTAACACACTTCCTCCAAAAAAGCCACACTTACTCCAACAGGACCACACTTCCTAATAGTATCCCTCCCTATGCCAAGCATATTCAAACCACCACATTCCACTCCCTGGCCTTGGTAGGCTTGTTCAAACACATGAGTCTATGGAGGCCATGCCTAGCCATAGCGTAATAGAAAATACATTTATTCCAATTTCCAAAGTACCTTTAGTCTATACCAATCTCAGCAATGCTAAAAGTCCAAAGTTGAATGTCTCTTCTGAGGTTCATCCAATTACTTAATTGAAATATCCAATACAAGACAAGAAACTAACTGGGTAGACCCCAAACTCTATATCTCCATGTCTGACGTCAAAACAATCTTCAGATCTTCAACTTCTTTTCCATCTTTGTTGACTGCAACAAACTTTTTTCTCCTGTGCTTGTTCTACTTAATGTTACCAGTTTTCCTTGGCATGGATCCCATGGCTCTGGCATTTTTAAGAACTTGGGGTCTCTATGGCTCCAGCTTCATATGTATCAGAGGATGGTCCTATTGTATATCAAGTAGAGGAGAGGCCCTTGGTCCTGAGAAGGCTCGATGCCCCAGGATTGGGGAATGCCAGGACAGGGAAGCAGGAGTTGGTGGATTGGTAAGTACGGGGAAGGGGGATGGGATAGAGTGTTTTCTTAGAGGAAATGAGGAAAGAGTCTAATATTTGAAATGTAAATATAGAAAATATCTAATAAAAAGCAAAGCAAAGCAAAGCAAAGAAAAAAAAGAAAAGAAAAGAAAAGAAAAGAAAAGGAAAGGAAAGGAAAGGAAAGGAAAGGAAAGAAAAAAGAAAAGAAAAGAAAAGAAAAGAAAAGAAAAGAAAAGAAAAGAAAAGAACCTGGCATCTCTAAGGCAAATTTAACCTCACAAATTCATGCTCCAGTGTTTGGGGTACACACATGATTTTCTAGGCTTCTCAAATGGACTTGAATCACTTTCCCAGCCCTGTAGAACTCTAGGCTCTGATTGACTCTACTCCAGTACTGATGCTGTTCTTGTTGGTCATCTCATGGTACAGGCATCTCCAATTCTCTGGGTTCTTCTGCTGCAATGAGGCTTCATCATTAGCCTCTCAAAGATTCTTTTCATAATTCCAAACCTCAACTTCCTTGCATGACCCCCTTCAGTTCTGAGCCATCAACTGCAATGGACACTGTACCATCACCAATGTCCTTCACTGGTTTCTCAAAGTGCCAAGCCTCAGCTACTCTTCATGATCATTTCATACCTTCAAAACAAGTACCACCTAGATGATTCTTTATTTATTTTTTTTTTTTGGCTTTGGTTTTTTTGAGACATGGTTTCTCTATATAGCCCTGGCTGTCCTAGAATTCACTCTGTAGACCAGGATGGCCTCGAACTCAAAAATGCACCGGCCTGTGCCTCCCAGAGTGCTGGGATTACAGGGGTGTACCACCACCACCTGGCTAGATGATTCTTATGAATTATCAAATTCATCTGTAGCATGATGTCCCACCTGGGCTAGCTCTGGGATACAGATTCTTTGTGATCTCAGAAAACATTTCCCAGAAGATTTCAGCTCAGTGATGCTGGTCTCTTCTTAACCATTGCTAATTTTTTAGCTCTAGCAACCTGTATCAATTGTCCCAGTAGTCCCTTCTATTTTTTACTATAAAGCCAGAGCCACGTGACTGAGCTGCCAAGTTCTGGTGTTGGGTGAGGCTGAAGCATGTCCTTCCACCATATTCAGTTACCAGATTTCTATTTTCTACTTCCCTCACTGATAAGCTTTGCTGTCCTTGAACTTGCTCTGTAGATTGACCTTGAACTCAGGGATCTGCATTACTCTGGTTCTTGAATTCTGGAATTAAAGGCATGTACCATCATGCTTGAACTTAAGCTTTTCTTCATCTAGAACTTGCTCTGTCAAAAGATGGCCTTGAACTCAGAGATCTGCTTGCCTTTGTCTCTTGACATTAAAGGTGTGTACTACCATGCCTGGGCCGAAGGTTTTCATGGCCTCTGTTTCTCAATATATATAGATCTTTTGTCTACCAGTCTCAAGATCTGGTTCACAAGTATGGCCCCATTTATGAATTTTAGTTCATTCCAAATTAGAAGTCCAAACTATTTGTTGTTCAACTGTAAATACAAGCAATAAACTTAGCTAAGTAGGATCTTTTCTTGAGATCACAGATCCTTTAATCTCTTTATCTCCTTGAAAAAAAGATTTAGCTCTTTTACTATTCCTTAACCATATATTTTGTATTTTTTCTTTATAAGCTGACTATGTTAATCAGAATGTTCTTTATGAGACTAAACAGAGAACAAACTCTCTGCTGGGGTTTCGAAACTTCCTTTGTAAATACTATTAAAATAAATCTCTTTACCTTAGCCTTAGGTAGACGCTTCACACAAGGGCAAAAAGCTGACACATTCTTTACCAAATTATCACGAAAATTGTCTCTATACCACGAACTGAAATTCTTCTCCACTGAAACATCTTGGGCCATGTCTGCACAATTTAAGTCACTCTCAACAACAAAGTCTTCCATATTCCTACTAGGACAGCCTATTATGCCACACCTAAAACATTCCACTGCATTCCAAATCCAAAGTCCTAAAATCCACATTCTTGCAAGCAAAAAATATGGTCAGGCTTATCACAGAAATATCCCAATCCCTGGTAACAACTTCTGCCTTAGGGTTTTAATAGTGAAAAGATACATAGCCAAAGCAAATCTTATAAGGACAATATTAAATTGGGGATGGCTTATAGGTTCAGTCCATTTTCATCAAGGTTGAAGTGTGGCAGTATCTAGGAAAACATGATGCAGGAGGAGCTGAGATTCTACATCTTCACCTGAAAACCAATAGGAGAAGAGTGGTTTTGATGTAGTTAGGAAAAGGGTTTAATTGGCCATCCCTAAGGTGACATACTTTCTCCAAAAATGCCATACCTACTCCAATAATGTACCTCCTAATAATGCCACTCCCTGGGCCAAGTATATTTAAATGAACATAGAGACTTTTGAAGTTAGACAAAATGCATTTTGCATTATGATATGACTATAAGCTTATGGGGGTCAGAGAGTGGAATGTAGTAGTTTGCATAAAATTGCACTCCTAAGATCATAGGAAGTGGCATTATTAGTGAGTATGGTCATGTTGAAGAAAGTGTGTCACTAGGGTGTGGGTACTGCAGTTGCAAATGTTCATGTTAGGCTGTGAGTTTCTCTTTCTTCCTGTAGCCAGAGAATCCATATGTCCAAAGTAAACTACCTTTCCACTGCAATGTTTGTCCAAATGACACCATGCTTCTCACCATAAATATAAGCTACTAAACCTCTGAACTATAAATGAGACCCAATTAAATGCTTTTCTTTATAAGAGTTGTTGTGGTAAATTTTTCTATTTACAATAATGAAACACTAAATAAAAGATGTCTTCATACTCTAAAAAATATCCCTTAGATAGTGTTTCAGTTAATATAGTATCAGGCTGGTAGTATCATCATTTTAATTGTCTTTTAGAGAAAACATCACTCAAATAAAGCTAAAATATAAAAAAATAGTATTTCTATTAAAATATGAATCTTGACATAAAAGTTTATTGCAAACTACACCACTGAATACTGTTTTATTTAGTGTTTGTTTCCTCAAAATATTTTACTAGAATTTACAACTTATGAATGTTTTATTCAGAGTTTGTCTGCTCCAGGAAAATTTCATGAGTTTCTTCATTATATTTGCTATTATAGTGGTCAGAAGATACTGAGTTACATTCTTTCCAGTATGAATTTTTAAAGCTATGTTTGGTTTTGTATATTTCTTGGTAAAGGGTACTGCCTATCTTGAACTATGATATAGATTAAGAAATATATACAGTTTACTAAATCTGCTGATTTTACTGAATGCCTCAGGAGTGAATCTAAGGATATTACTATAGACAAGTTTGGAGACTTACTGGTTATGAAGATGTAGCTTCAAAGTCAGGAAACCTAATAGTGGAGGATTGGTTGGCAGAACAGAAGGATCTAAAGCCAAGGAAGTAGAACAGGAAGAAAAATAATCCTAGGAAGTTGTACTAAGCTAGACAACCAAAGTACAGAAAGACAGCATGTGTTCCTCTTCATATGTAGACACTAACCTTCACCATTTGAATATTCAAATCCCAAAGGGAGTAAGTAAATGTGCCTCAATCCTAGGCAGGTAGAAAGGGACTGATGACATTGGGAAAAGAAAGCTCTAATCTAAGAGGCAGTGGAAATTGATAGAGCAAATTAGACTGGAGGGACACTGAAGGAGATGAGAATGGTCAAAAAGCTGAGTGGGAAACACAAAGCGAGAAGCAACCAAATTCAACTTCATATTAAGATTACACATGGAAACATATTCATTTTATTTTACATTTAATTTAGCTAATTTATTTAGCTAATTAAATTTTCTGTTATTTGTTAGCAAATTGTAAACTGAGATGCTTCTGGTGGTCTTTATTACATTTCATGCTTTCTTGCTGTAGAAAAGTAGTATGTTGGTAGGAGAGTCCCCTGCTCTCTATGGGGTGTGATGCCATGTACTTTAGCTATGTACTCTGACTTGGTAGATTTGACTGAGCAGTTGTGTTTCAGTGACTTCAGGCAGACACCCATGGAGCTCTCTCTTCCACTCCTAACATGACTGCCATTACTTTTTATCAACTAAATTTTCTTTAACCTGATTATTTCAACTAGACTATATTAAAAGGTCTGAAAATAAAGAAAACAATAAATTACTAATTAAACAAATAACTAAAATGAAATCTACATTTCAATTGCTACTCTTTAAAAAGTAAGAGTAAGTGCCATTGGGGGAGAGTTTGAAACCCTTGTACAACAACCCTGAGAATGGAAAATGAAGCAATTATACAGAGCAATGTGGTAGTTCTTGAAACAACTAAGAGTTAATGACTGCATACATAATCCAACCATTCCAATTCAGAGACCATGCAGGTATGTCTGCCTGTTTATATATATGTACGTGCACATAATATGTATGCATGTGTATGGGTAAGATTATGGAGACTAAAAAAAAATTGATGCTGTTTCTTAGACATTTTCTACTTTTTTCTTTCTTTCTTTCTTTCTTTCTTTCTTTCTTTCTTTCTTTCTTTCTTTCTTCTTTCCTTCCTTCCTTCCATCCTTCCTTCCTTCCTTTCTTTCTTTTTTGTGAAATAGGGTCTCTCACTGGCTTATAATTAACAAAGAAAGCAGGATCGCACACACACACACACACACATACACACACACACACACACACACACACACACACACACACACGAGCTTGTGTGCATTCACACACTACATCATGGTCACTATAAGCACAATATGATCACTAAAGGATCAATTAGCTTCGTATGAGATACCTAACACACACAAAGTCAAGATGGAAAGTTGAGTCTATGCAAGAATCACATCTCTCATCCTAAAAGACAGAAGAAGTAGTTTTATTAAACTTTTACAGTTTAATACAATTAGTCATGAATAAAGACAATTTCAAAATACATTGGTAAGTACATCATAGGGACACTTAGAACAAAGATGTGGGAAGATTTCTATAGACTCCTGATGCTATCTAAAGGCATTATTGAGTTTTGGATTGATAGAATCCACTTATCTGTTTAGTATATAGATTTCAGGAGGCTTTTATTTATTACTTGTAAGATGTTTGCTCACACAAGGAGGTGGGTAAGGAATGGCTTTTCAGGGACTAAAGCTAGCCAAAGATAAGGTTATTAACTTCTGACCTTTAACATCCCAACATCTCCACACCACTGTAGTTTTAATGAGCAAGTCATTCTTTGCAGACAGAGCATTAAATAATAATTCTCAATCAGAGTGTTCTTAGATGAAATGTTCAACAGTGGGACAAGTGAAACTGAAGAGACCACTTTCATTAGATAGATACAGACCCCAGTGGAGGGATGGGGTCACCATTCAACCTCCAAAATTTCTAACCCAGAATACCCAGAATTGTTCCTGTACAAAAGAAATGCAGGGACAAAAATGGAGCAGAGACAGAAGAAAAGGCTGTGCATTGTTTGGCCGTATGTGGTATCCACCTATGGGTGAACACCAAACAATAACATTATTACTGATACTACGTTATAGTTACAGACAGGAGCTCTAAGACGATCTATCTGTAGATGACTGAGACAAATTCAGATGCTTACAGACAACCATTGGACTGAGGTAAAGGACACATATGAAAGAGTTAAGGGAAAAATTGAAGGAGCTGAAAGAGATGGCAACCTTACAGGAAGAAAAACAGTGTAGCTGACCCTGACCCTGGGAGATTCTAGAGGCTAAGCAACCAACCAAAGAGCATTCACAGGCTGGTCCCAGATCCCATATACATACCAGAGAACTGCCTTGTGTGACCTCAAGTGGAAATGATATTCTTGTAGAGTCTTGATGCCCCAGGGAAAGTAGATGCCAGAGTTAGGGATGAGACTGGGGTACACTCTCAGAGGCACATGCTGGGGATTTGGAATGAAGAATTCTGAGAGAGGCACCAGGAGGGAGGGAAGAACGCAACATCTGAAATATAAATAATTTTTAAAAAATGAAAAAAGAATTCTCATTCATTCTAGAAAAGTGTTTTCTAAGTGCTAGGAATGGAATAAGTAGTTTAATCTTCATAGACTTTTAGTTTTGCAAGATGAATAATTTTGTCTCATGATTTCTATAACAGTGTAAATATTCTTAGCACTATTGGATTTTACATCGATTAACTAAAATGCTATCTTTGTCTTATACATCCCATTGAAAACATTTTTGATAGGCTATTTAAACAGAAAGACACATGAAGGAAGTGGAAACTGATTTGGACACATACAGTGAGTGATCTGTTAAGATAACAGATTAGTCTGTGTCAAATCCTGTGGTTGACATTTCCAAATCATTATGCTAAAAATACATGACTAACACAGCTGGAGACTAGCACTAATAAGCTATATTCAGCCTATACAATACTATCATATATATTTTATGTAAAAATGATCCATTAAGGCTCATATGTTAAAGATTTTTGCTGCCTGCTCTTATGGCAGATGTGACTAATTATGAGGCCATGAATGCATTAACCTATCAGTAAATTCATGCTGATCTAATTGGCAGTAGTGGGCCCTGGGAGATGAGCCTCCTAATACTATACTTTGCTCTGTCTTCTCTGTCTTTATCTATTTCTTTATGACTAGGAGTCAAGAGTCCGGCTGATTGAATAATCCTAAGACTCTGCTCCACCTCAGCCTGAGGAAAAAGAAGCCAACAGACATGGTTGAGACCTCTGAAAGTGTGAAATACAATATATCTTTCATTCCTTGTATTGATTATCTCTGTTCATGTGTTGTTCCTGTTTCTGAAAGGATAATAAATGATGAAAAACATTTCTGGGTTTTATCCAAGTGAGAGAAAATGATCTTTGTGGTTTTGTTTTTGTTGTTCCCTATTACAAGAGAAGCAGCATCCTTCGCAGAACAAGATGGACATGCGATCAGCAGTACCATTGAGTTTATGTCTGGGCAGAGAAATATATATGCATACACACACAAAGACACACACAAACGCATACACATATGGATATGGTGTTTGGGAATCCTATACACTTTATTCTTTATTTTAGCAATAGTTTTTTTTTCTCAGTGGAAAAGCTATTGAAAGTCATGAGCTGAGTATTAGGTGTATAAAGAGATTATATTAGATAAAAATTACGAAAATATTTTCCTAGTAAAAGGGAAAATGTATGCACTAGGTTTATTTATAGGCCTACAAAAGTTACTACCTTTAAATATAAAATGATACCAATATTTAAAGTATGGTTCTCCTTAAAAGACATATTCATGTGCCTTTGCTCAGACACAAACTAGGTTTGTTGAGATTCAGACAGGTAAATATATTATAGGATATATGTGTATTAGATGTGTTGGTGTTGAGGCTGTTACAGTCTTAAAGCTAGGTAGTAGTGTGAGGGAAATGCCTATGTATACTGTAGGAAGCAATGTGAGGTAGTTGGAGAACTCAGTTGCCAATCACTCTCTGGAATGCAAGTATTTGAAATAGCAGCACACTTGAAGTATACAATTCTGTTGATTGACACCTCAACAGTAGCCATTTAAAAAGAACAATTTTGTGATGGTCTTGGTAATTTTTATTCTAAACAATTAGATTGAAGTTGTGGAGCACAGCATTGACACTTACAAGCAAGGGCAGTGTTACATAGACAATTGTGTGAGGCAAGTGAAATATACTATGTGCATTTTAGGACATGCCAAAATCCAATGCCCACTGAATAATGGATGCATGTCTCATGTGGATTCACAAAGAGCGAAGCAGCAAGCATGTTTTCTGAATGAGTCATCACCAGGTTGTCTGCAAATGTTATGAAGTTAGTGGGTGTTTCTTATGGGAATGGATGTTTTACATTTCTGACTATATTGCCTACTCTTAGGACTCTTTCCCTCCTATTGATTTGCCTTGTCCAACCTCAGTATAAAAACTTTTGTCTCATCATATTATACCTTGTTTTGTTGTGTTTGGTTGATGATCCTTCGAAGCCTGATCCTTTCTAAAGGGAAATGGAGGGAGAGTGGATCTTATGGAGAAAGGATGTGGGAGGAAGAGATGTAAGAGGAATGGAGAGAGGGGAAACTGACATCTGGATGTATTATATGGGAGAAGAATCTATTATCAACTAAAAATGAAAAACAAACAACAACATAAATACCATTTTCTGGACACTGTCTTAGAGGAGAGGGGTAGGACTGAAAAGCCTAATATGTACTTCAGATTTACGATGAAATTAGAATATAAGCATGTGAGTTAAGTGCATTCGACAGCAAATGATAAGTACATTATACTTTATATCAAGGCAAAAGTTTTCTATTAGTCTAAGAAATGAAGGAGTTTGGGAAGGTCATTTAAATGAGTCTGCCATAATTTACCATATGGTCATTGGAGAGCAAGGATACAGGGAAGAAGAGCCAATATCAACAATTAAAGAGGGTATAGGGTGAGACGTGGAGGGACTGATCTTGAGACATAATTTATTACTGGGGAGATGTGAGCAAAAGTCTTCTCATCTAGCTGAAGAACTAACATCATACCAAAGTACAGATACTACCAAAGTCCAGCTGGGTGAAGCGGTGAGTTTTATTGAGGTTGCTTACATAAATATGGGGAATATGAGGAGTTACATTACAGGAACAGTGATAGTTGTGTCACCAAAGCCCTCCCCAGCATGAGTGAAAGCCCACAAAAGCTTGAACATGGAACACAGTGCACATCCTCTAGAGAGATCAACGGATGGAGAGTATCCGCCCTTTCCAGTTAGCTCCATTGGTCTGAGTCTCTTCCAGGGGGCTCAGTCTGTCTTTGTTTTTTCTTGGCAGTTTGAGTAGCCTCTGCTTCCTCTGGGTCTTTTTTTTTGCAGTTTGCCTTCCTGAGAAAGACTAGGAGTCTTTCTTAGTTCTTTAATATGCTTGGGAAGGGAAGAGTTGGATAGTGAATGAGGTCAGTTTCAGAGACTTGCAGTTTCAGAGACTTGCAGAGTTCTAGTTACTTTCTGTCTTAAAGAACCTCTTCTCAGGATGAAGCATTTCATCTTCCTATAAACGTTGTCTTAAAAATTTTTGTTCTTTCACCTTCTCTTTTATTCCTTATGTCCTATGAACTTTTCCTCCAAGATACAATGAATTTTCTACACAATATGATGGATGGCAAAAAAAAAAGTTGGATGAACTGTATCTGGATCAGGCTATAAAAATTTTTCAGTTTAAATAGTAACTGGTAACAGAGTAGAATGGTCTTGGAGAGATGGCTTAATGGTTGAGTGTTTTCTGCTCCTGTAAATTACCTTGTTTAAGTCATCTTCAGAAGGTGTCTGGTAAACTCCTGAAGGCACAGAGAAGCCCACAAATAAGCAATTAAGATATTTAAAATAATATGGAAGGAATGTAATAACTAAGAAAATATCATGGGGAAAGAAAGAAGGTCATTTTGAGAGGGCTTTTTCGAGGTAATAAAAGACAGCCATGCACCTATCACAGCGGCTGAGCCAGCCAGGGAATGTGAGGTTCTAGTATTGTCCCTGAGTCTGTTGCACAGAAATAGAACATTCAAGCATCTAAATAAAGATACATTATGTGTTTTAAAAGTGTATGACTCACTTTTCTCATTCCTGTCAACAAACACCTGACCTAAACAAAGAAAGAATAGTTATTTCTGCTGCAAGTTCCACTCTGCTGTTCATTAGAAGGCAGGAGACAGAAGCTTATAGCTACTGGTAACATTGTTTCCACTATCAGTGTGCTGCGGCAGATGCACACTGGTCCCCAGCTTGCCTGATCCTTCTATGCAATCCAGATCCAAGCCAGTGGATGGTGATGCTGTGTTTCCCACCTATTGAAATTCAGGAACTCCATAACAGTCAGTCTCAGAAGTTTGTCTTCTGGGTAACTGTAGATCCTGTCCAGTTTATACTCAATATTAACCAGCCCAGAATTTGTTAAATATTTTAGTTTATAAACAAATGAGGCATTTTTAGATAAACTCTGAACACACACACACAAACAATTTGTTTTATGCTTGTTACATGCATTAATTAAATGTAAGCCAATAAATATTAACAGACATGAACAAGCCTCAAGGCAGTATACTTTTGTTTTATGTCTTCAGTAGCAATAATTTCTATTTGTTCATAAAGAGAAAATCTATAAATCATCTATGCTGGTGCTTTTGTCAGGATGATATGTGTATTATCCCCATCTTCTTAAATCTTACACAAGCTTTACTCTAGCATGCACAGTTGCTAAATCATTATCCTCTGCATGAGTAATTGTTGCAGATGTTCATGTTGATTAATGGAGAACAGCTATATTTATGGTGGTTTCAGTATGGCAAGTACACGATTATGACTGCTCAAAGCACAAAGATACTGTGCTGTGATGCTCTGATGTAATGCTGTGTACGAAAGCGATGATGACTCACTACTTTAGATGAGAAGGATCCCTTTCCAATGCTGCTCTTTCCTAACAGAGAAGGCATCTTACTCTCACCATACATACTTTATAAAAGGAATATGTTACCTTTATATGTTACATAACTGAGGGCATTTTAATATTACCAACAAGTTTTCTTCATTCTTAACACTCAACCACAAATGCAGCATCAACAAAACAATCAATCACGACTAAGTAATAATTTTGTAGTCAGTTTCTTAAGACTTCCTGCTATTGATTACTTCCTGATTTGCCATTACATTATTTTTTAACTTACTAAGTCAATCATTAGGGAAAGAATGAGGAGGTAGATCAGCTAGATCAAACAGGAGCCAGCATAGTGTTTTTAAAAAAGCACATTTACAAACATTTTGATTGTTAGTTTGTCTTCTTGTTTTGATTCTTACCAAGCTTTAAAATACCAGCCCTTTCAATTGCCTTGACATGAATATTGTTTCCGGGCAAAGAACTTTCTTGAGCCACATGGAAGGTGGTACCCTATAGTGAGATGAGTTAGCTTGGTTAACCACCCATTATAACTTAGGAAAGTTACCCCAGAATGAAGAAAATAAGGAAAGATGTAATTTCAACAGCTATCAAATAGTATAACCATACTTAACATTCCCTTTTACATTTATTTTCCTAAATTTAAACTGTCTTTACCAATAAAGATTAGGAAGAGCTAGTGTTTTGGGTTCTGAGGCACCAATCACTATGCACATGATCTTGATACCATTGGGACCAGAATTCTTAACATCAAAAAATATAGCAAATACTTGATACTTTGTGAATGACTAATGTCTTTAGGCAGATTGTAACATTTCTAACAACTGAGGTATTCTAATGCTCTTAATTAGAAAGGAAGAGATGCAAATGTTTCTTTTCTATGCTTTATTTCCTCTCCAATAAGGCCATTTCCACTAAATCAGAATCCATACTTTGACTCATTATCATCCTGAAGTAGAAAAATAAATGTGAAAGAACATGGATCAAACCATTAGAAATTGTAAAATGATTTTATTTTTTTTCTCCCAGAAGCAGGTTAATCTCCAATGAGATACCGATACTGTTGAGTAAAATAAAAAATGTTTCACTACTAAATTATATTGTTTATATTCCTTGAGTAAATTCTTCAGCATAAGAGTATTTTCAATAAGTACTCTACAGATAAGTATTGAACATGCACAATATAAACCCACAGAAGGGCCAAGATTCATGCACAATGCTGCACTCTGTGCTCTTGAATGGAAAACCCTAAAAGACACAAAGCAATCATGGGAAGAGAAAGCAGATGCCAATCTAGTTATGCAAAGATAGCCAAAGACCACAAGGTAACCCCGTTTGTATGCTCACTACTTTGGACACTAAAACAAATCTGTCCCCCTTTCCAACTTGCTTTTCTGTTCCCCACAGTGAAGACAAATGATGTATAACTATTTGAATCTTCAAGAACATATAAAGCAGAAACAAGTATGGATGATACTAATTTGGAAACTGAGATCATAGCCAACATTCATGTACTGTTTCACTGACTAGGAGGCTTTTGGTTCACAGGGAAAGTCAAAATAAGGTAGAACTCCTACAGAGAGAATCTTAGGAAAGGGAAGCAAATATAGATTACCATGGCCCTGCTCTTCCAGAAGAATGCAGGTCTGATGAAGAGGGAAGACACATGCTGTTTCCATGCATTTGAGAGTGGACAGGATATTGGAGAGTATCTGGGGTATGAAATCCCCCCCTTTTTTTAATTTATAAGTAATTTTTTTAATTTATTGATATATTTATTTACATTTCAAATGATTTCCCCTTTTCTGGACCCCCACTCCCCGAAAGTCCCATCAGTCCCCTTCCCTCCCCCTGTTTTCCCACCCAACCCTTCCTACTTCCCTGTTCTGATTTTGTTCTATACTGCTTCACTGAGTCTTTCCAGAACAAGGGGCCACTCTCTTTCTAAAGGGCCAACCTGTAAGGGATTGGATTCATCCTATTGAGCCACGGTGGCAGGTTGAAGACTGAGAGTTTCACATTTGAAAAAAAATCTTCAGAATATTTAATATGATTGCGAAAGGAAAAAAAATTAATCTAGTGTAGCATATTGTCTTGGAACCTGGTATAAAATATTCTAAGTGATAATTAGGAAGCAAAGGAAATGGGAGGGAATTCATCCTGAGGGCTGTTGACAATAGGTTTTGTAGCAGAAACGGCAGCTGCTCCGGCCTATGGGGATCCCCCCCAGGGGACAAGATTTTGATGAAGTCCTAGTGAACACTTCCATCCAAGAAGCTTAGTCATTTAATCCAAACCTGGTCCTGGGAACCTGGACCATTGCCATAGATCAAGCAACCTGCCATTTGGCAGTTGTAGCTGACACAACTGCTTGCTGGGTGCCTTCCTGTGTTATTTACGTCCCCTGTAGTGGGCTTGGTTTGCTGGCATAGGCCTTGCTCAGCATAATTCCTGGATCCGATGTCCTGGCCTCAAATGACAATGTCCATAAATTTGGCTGACAACACTTCCAGTTTACAGATTAGGAGTCGATGAAAGAGGAGGAGACAGGTAATTGTCATCGCTGGGCAGCAAATGAACACTTTTAGGCAAAGCTAACAGTTCCTTTGGCACCACATTAAAGCACTGAGAAAAGCTGGCCAGGCAAAAATGGAAGCAACTGCACCTGAGCAGTTAAAAATGTGACGGCTTATGGAATCCTTCACATATTTTTCATATAATACACAGAAATGTTCGTTTCTCTTCATAGCAGCTGCTAGCTTACAACATCATAGTTTTAGGTGGAATAAGGAGAAAATTTGTGTTTACTAATTGAGTTAGAAGGTTACAGAAGTCTTCTTGTAAAATGTAAGTAAAAAGCAGATCAAAGGAGAAATCAAATGTGAGATTTGGCTTAAAGACAGGGGCATGATTCAAACTTTAGGACCTACCCAGCATATACAGGATTAGCTGTGTGGACTTGCTCAGCTTCTAACACTCTATATACCTCCATTTCTTCACCTATTACATGGTAGTAACAATTCTACCTATGACATCATACATTTTTAATTTACTTGTTTAACATGATTATAAGGCTTAGTATACCTCAATCTCATCTACCTAAGTATCTGTTGGAGGGATGTCTGGACTGAAATCAGTGGTGATTATGTCTCAAATTCACAAACAGCTTAGGTAAATACATTTTTCTGCATTACTATACCAATTTATATTCAAGGGATATTACTTTTAAAAAACTATTCTTCTGAGATAATCCAGGGAATATTTTTGATTTATGATAAGATGTCATATGATATACATGTGTTTTTATTGTATGAGAAAGAGCCACACTCCATTTTTTAAAATTATGACATTTGATGAAAGACTGAGTTAGTGCTATAGCAATATGGCATGTTTGTGATTTAATCATTCATTAATCCAAAAATATTGGTTTCTAATTGATAGAAAAGAGTGATAGTCTCAGACAGCCATTGAACTGAGCACAGGGTCCCCAGTGCAGAAGCTAGAGAAAGGACCCAAGGAGCTGAAAAGGTTTGCACCACCCTAAGAGAACAATGATATGAGCCACCCAGTACTCCAGGAGCTCCCAGGGACAAAACCATCAATCAGATAGAACACATGGTGTTACCCATGACTCCAGATGCATAGGCAACAGCGGATGGCCTTGTTGGACATCAAAGGGAGGAGAGGCCCTTGGTCCTGGAAAGGCTTGATGCTACAGTGTAGGGGAATACCAGGACAGGGAAGTGGAAGTGGGTTGATTGGGGAACAGGGGTCGGAGAGATGGCTAATGGGACTTTCTGGGGCTGGGAGGCAGGAAAGGGAAAATTATTTGAAATGTAAATAAAGAATATATCTAATAAAAAGGTAACACCAAGAATCAGTATATAAATCTAAATCCAAATCAAATGGAATACCATCTCATTTTAGTTATCAAATTAGACCCAAATTATGAGAGATATCGTGAGGATACAGAGCAAGGAGAATACCTATACTGTTAATGCAGTTATAAGCTAGTAAGCTATCATTAGAGATTCCCGAAAAGGCTCTATAGACTTTTACACCATTTTCATATACTTAACTAGTATTGGCATAACTTCTTTAGCAAAGGTCTATATGAACCATTTATCAAACTTTAAATTAAAGTGTGTGCTTTTGTTTTTTTTTCTGCTGAGCTATTTGCTTCTTTGTTTTATGTGCTTATTTGGATATTTTATAAATTGTGGATATTATGTCTTTGCAAGATAAGGGTATGCAAGTATTTTCTCATTATTCAACTTGCAACTTCATATTATTCGTTTTTATTTTGCTTTGTTTTATTTTGCTTTGCTATAAAGAAGATTCTGAAAACAAAGGGTCTAAAGGTGTGTTGGCTTGGATCTGGATCTTCAGTTCAATTTCCTAGATCACCTGTCTATATTTATGACAATAGTAGGTTGGATTTACTTATATAGCTCTGTAATATAACTTAAAACCAGAAGAGGTTGATACCTCTAGTGGCTCTTTTATTATTCAGGATTGCTTTCCCATATAAAGCTTATGATTATTTTTTTCAACACTGACAAAAATTTTTTGAAAATATTAATAGGAATTACATGGAATTTGTATGTTGCTCTTAGAACTATGGTTATTTTCACAGTATTAATCCTACCTTCTATGGATGGGAGGTCTTTCCATCATCTTATATCTTATTCAATTTATTAATTTCGTGCTTTAAAATTCTTAGTATACAAGTCTTTCACTTTCTTAATCATAATTATTTCAAATTATTTCTGAAGCTTTGCAAAAGCTATTGCTTCTCTGATTTATTTTTCCATGTAGGTCATTTACATGGAGAAAGGCTACAAATATTTGAAAGTTTTTTTTTTATCCTGTTCTTTTGCTGAATATATTTATGGGCCCTAGAAATTTACTGATGAAGACTTTAGAATCTTTTATGAAGAAAATATTATCACTGTGAAAAGAATGGCATGTTTTGTAACTCTTTGCAGAACTTCAAACAAAATGGGCGAGTTTATCACTGAAAATACAACACATAGAAATTCCGGATGATTAGGGCTTCCCCCAAGTCTTTGGAATTTGCACTTTATAAACCTTAACAAACTAAATACACTTATACACTGTGTTATTACTCTCTGGTGACCATGCTTTCCTATTGTTTTACTGAGTAAAGTGTGCAGGCAGACAGTTTATAGGTGGACACAATTTTATCATTTCTTTTTATTGGTTATTTTGCTTATTTATTCTCATTCACTTTTTTATGCTAGGATTCAGTTTCTCTACAATATGCTAAGTGTCTAAAAGACATAGTGAGAGCATTGAACTTGTACTAAGTATTTATTTTAAATTAAAATAGGTTAACTCATTATATTGCCATATAGATGGCTGAAAATGCTGTGCTGAGGGATCGTGTTTCAGAAAGTAAGTGCACACTAAGCAAAATCGTCAAACGTCCCATTCATCTGTGCACATACAAGCTTCTAGTACAGTCTGTGCAATCTTGTATGTATGACAAACATATGTAGCTTTAAAAAGATAAAGCTTTTCAGAGCTAAGAATAGCTTCTAAACATGCATTTCATTTTTACTTGTTCCTCCCATGTGAGTGAGCTGACAGAGCATAATCACAGAATACAGTGTGACTTTTACTGGTTGAGAATACTCAAAACAAAGAAATGGTTTACTGTCATAACAATTTAAAATAGGTTTTTCTGTAACCCACAGGTCTTTGGTCTCAAAATCATGTCCAGGCAGAACGGGAATGAATAAAGGATAGATGCATGGACACAGACACATACAATCCAAAGGTGGGTGTGTTTTGTGCTCTGATGAAGCCGTAATTACTACTTCCAGAACACAGAGCCTTGATTTGCTTATTATGTGCAGTAAAACAGGAAGTCTGCAGTAGTTTCATTAGTGGGGAATCTCTTACAACATATTTTCTCATGCTGTTAATATCCAGGAATAAGAGGGAACTGCAGTTACTAGATTTTGTAAACACTAATCAATGCCCATAAACTGTCATTCAGACAGAGGTATGCTTTGATATTCCAAGCCTGACCCATATGGGAAATTGTTCATTACAATTTCTTATGTGTCTGAAGTCTTGGAATCTTCATCATGTCATTAATGGACAACCACTCTGGGATTTCTTCACTCCCTTCAACAAGAGAATTAAATGTGACTATAAAGATATTGGTTTTTATGTTTGCCTCCTAGGAGGTGATCTTTATGTACTAGAAATGCTATGTCAGATAAAAGTAATTTTGTTTACATGGGTTTAAGGAGTGTAACGGTATGATTTAAAGATGCTATTATGCATCCTTAACTCTATTTGGTCAAAATGTCATTAAGAATCTGCACACTGTGTTGCTCATTGACTTTCCTGGTTGGAATCATTCTATCTGTGTCATCAGACCATTGTCTGGAAATAAGCTCTGTCTGGTACCCGTGCAGAAAGAGAACCAAAAGGTTCTTGGTGTGGGACTTCCCTGGATTCTGCTGAGTGTATCTCTTTTATCTGCGTCTTTTCAATGCAAAAAAACACTATGGTTATTTCAAATGAACTCAATTCTTATAACTGAAATATGGATAAGAGCACCATTTGGAAGATGTCTTGCCTTAGCATTAGTGTCAAAAATTATAATGATTTTGGAGGCTGCTCTGTAACTTTCCTGATGGTTTACATATTTTTTGTCCAATTTTACTACTGAAGATTTTCTGAACATCAACCAAGTTCAAAAGTAATTTAAACACTACCATCATATCACTTGTAGGCATTTTGGATGGTCTATGTCACAGCAGATTCTATACAGAAGGCCTAGCACAAACTCAAACGTCAATACAATGGGGATCTTGTGTTCCATTCTGCTTTTCCCTTGTGAAAGAGACCCAAAAGTGAACAAGTTTTTAAAACTCACCTGAATAACATGAATGAGACTCAGACATAAAAAAACTAATGAGGATTTATTTCTCATAAAGTGTCAGATTTTTCTTGAGGACTATTGGTGTTGTTTTATATACACTTATTTCAAAATGAAATATTTTCTTTAGCTTGTGTTGACTTTTAATACTAACAAGAATTTACAAACAAATTTTTGCTGTTTTTTTCTCTAAGCCATATTTGCCTTTCTTAGGCACAGAACATGGATTAGAAAACAAATAAATGTGCCCTGTCATAAAAAGGACCGACTTCATGCTAAGTAGATTTTATTCCTTCACATTAGGCTTTTGGCAACTAAAATAAACACTTCATTGATTTTATGTCGCCGTCTCTCAGACAAGAAAACAATGAGAACATAACAGTGCAAGCAGTCTTAGAAGTTAGTTTTCTAAGCAGAGGCATTGGTAATAAAGTCAGGCAGCTCATTTCTTTTGAATCAGTCCATTTGAATGTCTTTTTTTGATAATTAAAATGGTAATTTAAGTCACTTGTATGGATTGATTATAAAATTTGATGCTGTTTTTCTAAGAATCTAGAATTTTAAATGTAGTAGCAATTTATCCTTCTCTTATATTCATATAATATATATATTTCCAATATGCATTATATTTAATATTGTGCTGTATTTACTGGAGCATATTATCCCAAATATGATCACTGAATACAGAAGAAATTTTTCATCTCACAGCTAAACCTTCCAGATATGTAAATGTACAATTTCTGACCTGATATTGCTATGAGCCAGTCTCTTCTTATGATCTTTTTGGAGAGTCCACTCCTCCTCTCTTTTACCTTTGGAAGGCAATTTTGTTCAAATCTTTTGAATGTAAAAATTCCCTTTTGTAGTCATACTATCACCACAGTGCATTTAAATGCATGTCAATTTTCCTAAGGTAGTGCTTGACTACTCAGACATTCTCACTATGTCCCAGGAATGGAGATAGAAGCCTTTATCTATACACTAGGCAGCCCTAGGCAGAAAGGTTATGAGTTCAAGGCCCATGTCCAGTCAGGAGATACTAATGGCATGACTAGCCTAAGATACATGAGAACTTGTCTAAAGCCAATGGAACAAACAAAACAGCCAAACTGGATATTTTCCCTGTTTTAAAAGCACCTTTCTTTCTGCCCATCATAACATTCCTTATAACATTCAATTATAAGAGTTTATTAAAAAAAACCAAAATTTTTAACATGTTTATTAACATATTTATGTTCTTATGGGTCTTAAATGACTCTGTGTCTGCTTTTGTTTATGTGTGTGTTTCTAAGAGTCATAACCCAAATTTTGTATTTTCTGAAAATGTCACATACAACAAGAAATATTGTATGCAACAGGTATGTTAGTAAATTATAAATTTCATCAAAAAGGTTTAGAAGAAACCTCTTATTCACTAAAACATTACCTAACAAAATAGAAATTTGTTATGTAAACCAGTTCTCTGATTAAATAAAGCTGAATCAAAAGAACTTAGAAAAGAAAATAAATGAAAGAAAATCAGGAACACAGGACACTGTGGTTTGATGCTGCTGCCTGTTTACTGTTCAATGAAAAGGGAATAAAGTGAAAGTTTGAAAGGCTTCTGGAATATTTTTAGAATTTCTCTATGGCAGGAACGATTAAGATATTCTATAACCACATAAACCTATCAGAGTGTGACTATAGCGAGACCATAGAACTCTAAAGATCTCTAAGGAAACTGTAGGAAATAAGTAAATGATCACTAGATTAACAGAATACCATAAAGCACACAGTTGTTGCATTGTTCCTTGATTCTATCTCAGTTTTTTTAATTAATCATTTTGTTCATTTACACTTCAAATGATATCCCCTTTCCCAGTTTCCCCTTTACAAATCTCCATCCTACCCCTCCTTTCCCTCCCCTTTGCACTCTCTGAGAGTGCTCCTCCACTCACTCAACCACTCCTCCCTCCCCACTCTAGCATCCCTCTAGTCTGGGGCATCAAGCCTCCACAGCACCAAGGGCCTCTCCTCCCACTGATGAGAGATAAGGCAATCCTCAGTTTTTAAAGACATTTCTTTTCCCTTGGAGAAATTTTATTAGAATTTAAAGAAAAATTCTTTTTTATTGAATATATTCTTCATTTATATTTCAAATGGTAAAATCTTTCCAGGTTTTCCCCTTCCCCCCTCCCTGAAAACCCCCAACCACTCCTCCCACCCCCTGAGAAAAATTCTTAGTGTAGAGAAGTTCTTTGACACAAGCTGCTAATTTCAGCAGGGAAAGAGAGAGAGAGAGAGAGAGAGAGAGAGAGAGAGAGAGAGAGAGAGAGAGAGAGAGAGAGAGAGAGAGAGAGAGAGACAGAGATACAGAGAGAGAAACAGAGAGACAGAGAGAGAGAGAGAGAGAGAGAGAGAGAGAGAGAGAGAGAGAGAGAGAACTCAAACCCACCATATCCAAAGCTGTTTCTGTGACCAAAAACCTGAGACTAGATAGAATAGGCAGGGAAGTAGAATAAAACCAAATAATACTGGCCTCCAAAAGAGAAAAAGAAATGCAGTAATAAAATGACTCTTAATGATATTTGGCTATACTCATAGACCAGTGTGTTGTTCTACCACACATTAGAAACCCTTCCTCCTACAGTAAATGGGAACAAATACAGAAATTCACAGCCAGACAATATGCACAAAATGTGAAACCTTGGAAGACTCATCCCTAAAATGCCCATCGAATGCCTCCTCGAGAGAAAGAAGAAAGAAATGACTCCTCAAAGAGAAAGCCCTGTAAGTAAACATTATCAAAGCTCATATGAACCCACTGAGATTGAAGAGGCGCACATAGGGTCTGAATGACTCTGCTCCAGGTCCCCCACATATATATTTGGCTTCCAGTTAATGTTGTCATGGGGTTCCTAAGGGTGGGAATGATTAGGCCTCTGATTCTTGGACCTTTCTGGGGGCTGTTTTCCTTCAATATTTTTTCATGGCCAACTTTGATGTGATAATTTTTGTTTTATTATATTTTATTTTGTTATATGTTTTTTTAAATCAATGAATGAATGAATAAAATCCTAATCACTAGGTTAAGAGGTCACAACTGAACTGTCATTTATATCTGCTGGGAGAGGTGAAACAAGTTTTCTCTGATGGAGTAACACTGGGTTTATCACCCACTCCAGGACAAGCCTAGACTTCACTAGTACTTGACCAACGGTAGACTCCACAATCTTTGTTCTGTCTTCTTTGATGTTTTGTTTGTGTTTCTATTTGTTTCTTTTGTGTGCGTGTGTCCTTTTATTTAGTTACAATTATGTTGTTTGTTAGTTTGTTTTGAATTTTGTTTTATATGTTTTTCTTGGTTTTGTTATTGTAATGTTCGTTGTTTGAGAAAGAACTTAAATTGGGTAAGAAGAGAAGGGAAAAAGATTTAAGGACTTGAGGGAGGGAAAGAATACAATGAAAATACATTCAAAGTAAAAGTTTTAAATAAGAAAAATACAATAAAAAGAAAAGAATAAAGAGAAAGAAAAATGCTATCACATTTAATCTGGCATGAATGCAAAAATACATGGCAAACAAGCAGAAAAGGGCAGGGAGATTTTGGCAAAGTCATCCAAAACGCTGGAGATGCCCACAGTGTTAGGGAAAGCCTGTTTCAGAATATATAGATTACTTTTATAATTATATGTCTATATGTGTGTATTCTGAGTCTGGGTTTGCCTCTCGTGCATGCATACATGTGTGCATACATGCTTGTGTGGTTAAAGAGGCCATGGGTTTCAGTTCTCTTAAAGCTGGAGATGCGGGTGAATGTCATCCGCCTGATACGGGTTATGGGAAGCAAATGCAGGTGGTGTGAAGTACCTTTTCTTAAGCACTGAACCATCATCTCTCCAGCTCTTCCCAAACCTAATTATTCTATTATTATTACAGTGTACAAAAACAAAACATTTAAGTTTCTCAGACACCTTAAAGCAATTTGGGCATTTTAATAAAATATTTTTTTTTACATATGGAATTTGTATTATATGATGTACTCAAGACTGTAAGGCTCACAGTACAATACTGAAATTAATCTATTATCCGTTCTGTAAAAGTTAATACAGAAGTTGGTGTATACGTGCATTCAATAAATGCTGATTCAACCCATTTGACAGTATGGTTTCATTCATCACTTGTACTTATTGTCCCAATGAGACAAAATTAATTTATAGCTGTGGGAAATTAAGACTCATGTATTAATTTTATAAAACTCAGAGCATCTGCATGTTAATTTTTTATTCCTATTCACTGTTCTTCAGGTTGCACTGTGTATGTGACTGTGCACATGTTCCTGTACTCTGGAGGATAACCTTATTCATTTCTTATTCATCTCTCTCTCTCTCTCTCTCTCTCTCTCTCTCTCTCTCTCTCTCTCTCTCTCTCTGTGTGTGTGTGTCTGTGTGTGTGTGTGTGTGTGTGTGTGTGTGTGTGTTTGTATGGTCTGGTCATTGACTCAGGCCCTCACACTTGCATTAAGAGAACTTTACTTTTTGAGCTATCTCCAAGCCCATATTTCATATTTCTTGTACAGTATTCAACCTAATATTTTTAAAATGTATTTATTAAAATTTATTTAACTGTTATTCGTTTTGAAGTCTTATTTAATTGTAGCACACACAAATTATCTCATTCCTTCAGTCTCTTAAAATATAATTTTATTTTCAGAAAATATTGTTCCCCAAGATGACCTCATTTAGTATAAAGTGATCACAGAATTTAGGTTTAATTCTTCCATGTGAATTATTCACAACATAAAATACTTGGCATAAGGATATATTTCTTAAATCACTTTTCCAAGTATGTTCAATCAGCCTTCTTATATTAAGTAAATCTATGAAAATGAAATCAGATTTCCTTAGAATTAAAATGAAATCAGCTATGTTTGATGTATAGGTGTTTATGGTAAAGCTTCTCATTCATAATTCATTGTTTGAAGCAATTATCTTTCACTATGTAAGTATTTACCAGCACCTGCCACGTGAAAAGGTAGGTGCAATATGCCTTGCCTTGAGAGCATCTTCTGGAGCGGTTTCCCAACCCTGTGAAATGAGATTATTCGCAGGGATTTATTTCATACTGGAGACGATGAAGTTTCAGGAGGGATGCATGCCTAGAGCTGAGTCCCAAATCTCGTGGCAAGGGTGACCCGACCTTCAGGAGCTGACAAAAGCCAACGCTTATAAGAGCTCCAATGTGGTGTGTGTTAGAGGTTCAACTTGTACAGGCCAGATTTATTTCATTATTTGAACATCATATGTCTACCATATAAAACACCTAGTCCCTCAGAGAAAAAGTAGCTTGTGATAAAGTATTAGATTTTTATTTTTTAATAAGTTTAGGGTAGGGTCATAACCTCTAAATATATACATACACACACACACACACACACACACACCACACACACACACATATATATATATATATATATATATATAGAGAGAGAGAGAGAGAGAGAGAGACAGAGAGAGAGAGAGAAAGAGAGAGAGAGAGATAGGTAGGTAGGTAGATAGATAGATAAATAGATATAGAAATAGATATATAATGTGTGTGTGTTTCATGATTTATCATATTGTTTAAAAAGCTACTTAATTTTAAATGCTTGAAGACAAGTAAATTTGTTTATGCTTATTCATTTTAGATTCGTGCAATAGTCAGTTTCACAGATGCTTTTGCACAGTAGAAGATCTGCAATTCTACTCTTAAAATTTTCAGTTTACAATATATTCTGCATATGTTGCATCCAGGCTGGAAATAAGTGAATGCTCTATTCAAAATTCACTGTAATATAAGACAGTTTCTATTAAATGGGATGTCTGCAAGTGGTTTGGAGCGTTTGAGTTGCCTTTCAGAACAGAACGAAAGTATCCACAAAGCCAGATCCTGTAAATCTTCTTGTAAACATTGAGGGGACTTGTGTTGTCCTACTGTTGCTTTATAAAAACAGCCTCCAGTCACAACACGACATTTGTTTATGAAAAGGGGATAGAAATTTGTGTATATTAGCAAATGAGAATTTTGAACAATTTTATTATATGAAGCAAAATAGTATCAGAAATATAAGCTGGATAACTTACCATGCTCATATTTGAGAAACTTGCATTAATTTACTTTGAAATTATTTTAATTTAGAAATACAAAACCACATAGTGAGGAGGAAAGGAAAGAAAAAGCCAGATTATGCAGGCTTTTTTTTTGAGCATATCACACGCTCCTTTGCACACTAGGTCCATGATTTCTTAGCATGTAGCCAGCCATAACAATGTTTTTATAAGGCTACCAATCATCATTACAGAGAAGCCAGTGGTAGAGCCATTCTCTAGAATTTTTTTCTAACAGTTTTGGTGTATCTTTTAACCAGTCAAACTGAGTCCTTTACAAACTGCATCACCTGAACAATGTCTTTATATGGACTGGCAGTTTGGGAGGATAGAGGCATATAACATAAGAAAGGATTGAGCCCTATAAAACTGCAAAAAAAAAAAAAAGAAAAAAAAAGAAAGAAAAAGAAAAAAGAAAAAAGAAAAAAAACCCAAAACAACCAAACAACAAAAAACAAAAACTCACATTTTAAAAATTATAATACACTCTATTTGGCTTTCCTTTGGACCTGAACTACATGTGTTCTTACTATCTTACTAGATATTCAGGTTATATGATTACTTTTCTGTGAAGTGTTGAAATCTCCTATCAGTAGAACAAATGTATATGTATATGTATATGTATGTGTATGTGTATGTGTATGTGTATGTGTATGTGAATGTGTATGTGTATGTGTATGTGTATGTATATGTATATATTCTCTTGTTTGAACAACTAAAGAGAAAGAAAAGCCTGTCTCTGTGTTTGTCTGAACAAGTTAGCTTCCCTTTACTATACAAAACATGATCTAATCCAAAAACTCAGGTGACAGCAGATATGACGAGGATGTAGAAAAAGAGGAACACTTCTCCTCCATTTTTGGTGGGATTGCAAGCTGGTACAACCACTCTGGATATCAGTCTGGCAGTTCCTCAGAAATTTGGACATAGTATTAACTGAGGACCCAGCTATACCACTCCTGGGCATATACCCAAAAGATTCCCCAATATTTAACAAGGACACAAACTCTACTATGTTCATAGAAGCCTTATTTATAATAGCCAGAAGCTGGAAAGAACCCAGATATCCCTCAATGGAGAAAATGTGGTACAATGGAGTACTACTCAGCCATTAAAAACAATGAATTCATGAAATTCTTAGGCAAATGGATGGAACTAGAAAATATCCTATGTGAGGTTACCTAATCACAAAAGAACACATATAGTATGCACTCACTAATGACTGAATATTAGCCCAAAAGTTCAGAATACCCAAGATACAATTCACAGACCACATTAAACTCAAGAAGGAAGACCAAAATGTGGGTGCTTTGGTTTTTCTGAGAAGGGGAACAAAATATTCACAGGAGCAAATATGGAGATAAAGTATAGAGCAGAGACTGAGGAAAGGCCATCCAGAGACTGTCCCACCTTTGGATTCATCCCATATACAGTCACCAAATCCTGACACCAATGTGGATGCCAAGAAGCACTTGCTGAAAGGAGCCTGATACAGTTGTCTCCTGACAGGTCTTACTAGAGCCTTATGCATGCAGAGATGGATGCTCACAGCCAACCATTGGACTGAGCATGAGGTCCCCAATGGAGGAGTTCCCCAACAGAGAAAGGACTGAAAGAACTGAAGGGGTTACAACCGCATAGAAGAACAACTATATCAACCTACCAAACCCCTCATAGCTCTCAAGGACTAAGCCACCAACCAAGGAGTACACATGGCTACAGTTGCATAGAGGATAGCCTTGTCAGGCATCAATGGGTGGATGAAGGCTATCCAATGAAGGCTGGATAGATGCCCCAGTGTAGGTGAACTGAGGGCAGGTAGGTAGGCGTAGGGTAGGGGGAGGAACAACCTCATAGAAGCAGAGGGAGGGAAGATAGGATAGGGGGCTTCCTGGAGAGTGGAAAACCAGGAAAGAGAATAACATTTGAAATGTAAAGAAAGAAAGAAAATATCCAACAAAGAAGCAATAATTATTTTGGCATACAGTTTCTAATGCTTCATTTCAGGTTCCTATTAGTATGTCACAGTAAGACTGCATGGCTGAGTAAGCTACCCACACTATTAATAGTAGGAAATGAAGAGAAAAATGAAAGCAAGCAACCATTTAAGGGCATGTCCCCAGTGATCTGAAACATCCTATCAGGTTCCATTTGTTAAAGATCTGCCTTGCAATAGGGATATTCTGGCAACTAAGACTTCAATAAATGGGCTTTGGTGAGATTGAAGGTTTAGGATAAAGTGCTATTCTGTTTGTTTAATCTGAGTAATATTCGTTTTAATGTGTGTGTTTTAAATATGATGTATATATACACATACACATATGTATATTTCACATACACAAACTTGTGCACTATCTTTCTTCATCTAATCATCATGTTTTCATGTACTCATTACCTCTTGATATGTTGGATTTACCTTTATAACAACAACATTAGCAACTGCCTGCTTTCTTTTATGTACATTTAAAACTAAAATACTTTACTTGCCTTGCTAGCTTGTCTTAGTTAAGCACATCCTTGTCTCATGAATTTCTTTATCTTCAAAGCCAGCCATGATTAGCTGACTTGTTCCATCATCATAAATTAGTCCTTGGATCTGACACTTCTGCTACCTATCCTCTTCCGAATTTAAGGATAATTGACATTACAACCTCATATACTCAATATAATATATCACACACAATTGGGTTATTAGAAAATAACTTTTCTTCTTCCTCTTCCCTTCAGCTATTTAATAATACACATATATTCAGGCAGTCATGATTGGTTATTTGGTGAGCACTGTCTAACTATCTATAGGTAGCAAACATCTTAATAGAAAATGTTGCTTTTTTATTGCAGTGAGGCTCTGCCCTAAGATCATTCAGACCCCTGGTCTATAGCTTCCTCACTTGTCAAACAGCAAAATGTTCACAGAACAAGAAGTGTCTTTTTGTGCTTGTTTTATTTAGGGTTTTACTGCTGTGAACAGACACCACGAGCAAGACAACTCTTATAAGGACAACATTTAATTGGGTCTGGCTTACAAGTTCAGAGGTTCAGTCCAGTATCAAGGCAGGAACATGGCAGTGTTCAGGCAGGCATTGTACAGGAGGAACTAAGAGTTCTACATCTTCGTCTGAAGGCTGCTAGCACAATACGGACTTTCAGGCAGCTAGGAATAAGGTATAAAAGACACCACCAACAGTGATACACACCTACTCCAACAAAACCACAACTCCAAATAATGCCACTCCCTGAGCCAAGCATATATAAACCAAAACAGTGCTTCTATATGCTTTAAGCTCTTATGAGAGTCAGCTGTACTTCGAGGTTTAGTTATAGCCTTAGCTTCATCTACTTACCTCTGAAATCCACATGCAATGTACTTTCTAAACAAGGTCTTGAGATATTAAGACATATTGATGATAATGCTTTTCTTCATTTTTTCTTTTACCCCTCATTCTTGCCCACTTTCTAAGAAAGATTAAAATCAGCCTACTAAGAAAGATTAAAATCAGCCTACTAAGAATGATTAATGTTTGGTCTGAAGCTGTTATGCATTCAAATTCTAAATTCTGTACCCCAAGATCTGGTTAGCCCAAGATGAGTGAATTCTCAGGTAAATCAGTTTTTGTTTTGTAAAACTTGCTCCCCACATTAATTGGACATTAAAACACTAAGGTCTGTGATTGGGCAGGTCTGAGAAGAAGACTGAACTTCCTGAGAGGGTGACAAAAATCTCTGGAAAGAAGAAAGGGGAAGAAATTTTCCTTATGAGACATGGAGGAGAAAGATAACAATGGGGCTAGAAATTATAGCTATCTATGTGTCCAAATGGAGCCAGGTAGTCGCGTTAACTTAGATGAGCTAACTGAAAGTCTGCCCAGCCATGATTTAAACTTTGAAGTATTAAAAGGTGCTTGTTGGTTATTTGGGGAATTAGCTCCTTAAAGAATAACTGTTACCATATTAATTATAGGCATAATTAATATATGCAGTATATTAATTAATTAATATATGCAGTATATTAATTTAGATCATGTTAGAATTGAAATTGAAACCTTACACCAGTCAGAATGGCTAAAGTCAAAAAACTCAGGAGACAGCAGGTGTTGGCGAGGATGTGGAGAAAGAGGAACACTCCTCCACTGCTGGTGGGGCTGTAAGATGGTACAACTACTGTAGAAATCAGTCTGGAGGTTCCTCAGAAAACTGGACATGAGACTTCCAGAGGATCCTGCTATACCTCTCCTGGGCATATACCCAAAGGATTCCCCGGCATGCAATAAAGACACAGGCTCCATTATGTTCATAGCAGCCTTATTTATAATAGCCAGAAGCTGGAAAGAACCCAGATGTCCCTCAAAGGAGGAATGGATACAGAAAATGTAGTATATTTACACAATGGAATACTACTCAGCAATTATAAACAATGAATTCACAAAATTTTTAGGCAAATGGTTTGATCTGGAAAATATCATCCTAAGTGAGGTAACCCAATCACAAAAGAATACCCATGGAGCGCAATCTCTGATAAGTGGATATTAATTAGCCCAGAAACCCTGAATACTCAAGGCACAAATCACATAACAAATGACTCCCATGAAGAAGTATGGAGAAGGTCCTGATCCTGTAAAGGATTGATCTAGCATGGGAAGGGAATATAAGGACAGAGAAAAAGGAGGGAGGTGATTGGAGAAGTGATGGAGAGAAGAAGGTTTATGGGACATATGGGGAGGGGGGATCCGGGAAAGGGGAAATCATTTGGAATATAAACAAAGAATATAGAAAATAAAAATATTAAAAACTGGTAAAAAAAAAAGAATAACTGTCACCATATTAATATATACACTATATTAATTTAAATCATGTTAGAAATGAAATTATGTATTATTTCAGGGAAATTTCCTTTTGTATGAAAGAGAATATTGGTACATTCAGTATATGTATGAAAAAATTAACTTCAAGACCTCTGTTGTATTCAAACTGAAAGTATAGTATGTAACCTGGAAGATCTGAGTTCTTAAACACTGGTCATGGAGGAAAAAAAAATTGTGAAGCATTTTAGGTTTTATGCCTGGCATACTGTTTACCATATTAAATTGGCAGTGGATATCTGGTGAGAAGATATTTTATGCTGAGTTTAGTGAGTGATTTCTAGGTTCATTGGCATCTAAGGTGCAAGTATTTCTGTTATGCAAGAAAGAGAATAAGCATTCTCTTTTAATTGGATACTTTCTTTATTTACATTTCAAATATTTTCCCCTTTCCAGGGTCTCCCCTTAACCAAGTCCTATCCAATCCCCCATACCCATGACTCTATGAGGGTGCTCCCCAACTCACCCACACAGTTCATCTTCCCACCTTGGCATTCTCCTACACTGGGGCATTAAACGCCATCAGGCCCAAGGGCCTCTCCTCCCACTGATGTCTAACAAGGCCATCCTTCGTGACATATTTGGCCAGCACCATGTGTCCCTCCATGTGAATTCTTTTGTTGATGGTCCTGTCGCCAGGGGCTCCTGGGGCTCTGGCCTGTTAACACTATTGTTCCCTCCATGGGGCTGCATAGCCCCTCAAATCTGTCAGTCCCTTCTCCAACTCCTCCATGTGGGACCCCTGTGCTCAGTCCAATGGTTGGCTGCGAGCATCTGCCTCTGTGTTTGTCAGGCTCTGGCAGAGCCTCTCAGGACAGCCATATCAGGCTTCCAGCAGCACGCACTTGCCAGCATCCACAATAGCGTCCTGCTTTGGGGACTGTATATGGCATGGATCCCAGGTGAGACAGTCTCTGGATGGCCTTTCCTTTAGTCTCTGCTCCAAACTTTGTCTCCATATTTCCTCTTGTGAGTATTTTGTTTTCTCTTCTAAGAAGCACTGATGCATCCACACCTTGGTTTTCCTTCTTCTTAAGCTTCATATGGTCTGTAAATTGAATCTTAGATATTCTGAACTTTTGGGCTAATATGCAAATATCAGTGAGTACATACTGTGTATGTTCTTTTGTGACTGAGTTACCTTCACTCAGGATGATATTTTCAAGTTCCATGCATTTGGCTAAGAATTTAATGAATTGTTTTTTAATAGCTGAGTAGTACTCCATTGTGTACCACAATTTTCTGTATTCATTCTTTTGTTGAAGGACATCTGGTTTCTTCTCAGCTTCTGGATAATATAAATAAGGCTGCTATGAATATAGTGAAGATTGTGTCCTTATTACATGTTGGGCATCTTCTGGATATATGTCCAGGTGTGGTATAGCTCTGTCCTCAGGTAGTATCATGCACAGTTTTCTGAGGAACCAGCAGACTGATTTCCAGAGTGGTTGTAGCAGCTTGCAATCCTACCAGCAATGGAGGAGTGTTCCTTTTTCTCTACATCCTCACCAGCATCTGTTGTCACCTCAATTTTTGATCTTAGCCATTCTGACTGGTGTAAGGTTGAATCTCAGAGTTGTTTTAATTTGCTTTGCCCTGATGACTAAGGATATTTAGGTGCTTCTCAGCCATTCCAGTTTCCTCATTGAGAATTCTCTGTTTAGCTCTGTTCCCCATTTTTTATTTTGGTTTTTTGAGACAGGGTTTCTCTGTGTAATCCTGGCTGTCCTGGAACTCACTCTGTAGATCAGGCTGGCCTTGAACTCAGAAATCTGCCTGCCTCTGCCACTGCCTCTGCCTCCCAAGTGCTGAGATTAAAGGCATGTGCCACCACTGCCTGGTCTGTTCCCCATTTTTTTAATAGGTTATTTGGTTCTCTGGAGTCTAGCTACTTGAGTTCTTCCATTCATTCTATAATGTTGGATATTAGCCCTCTATCAGGTATGATATTGGTAAAGATATTTTCCCAATTTGTTGGTTGCCATTTTGTCCTACTGATAGTGTCCTTTGCCTTACAGAAGCTATGCAATTTTATGAGGTGCCATTTGTCTATTCTTGATCTTAGAGCATAAGTCATTGGTGTTCTTTTCAGGAACATTTCCCCTATGCCCATGTGTGTCCAGACTTTCCCCATTTTCTCTTCTATTAGATTCAGTGTATCTGGTTTTATGTAGAGGTCCTTGATCCACCTGCACTTGAGCTTTGTAGAGGGAGAAATGAATGGATCAATTTGCATTGTTCTACATGTTAACTGCCAGTTGAACCAGCACCATTTGCTGAAAATGCTGTCTTTTTTCCACTGGATTGTTTTAGCTCCTTTGTCATATATCAAATGACCATAGGTGTGCAGGTTCATTTCTGGGTCTTCAATTCTATTCCATTGATCAACCTGTCTGTTACTGTACCAATACCATGCTGTGTTTATTACTATTGCTTTGTAGTACAGCTTGAGGTCAGGGATGGTGTTTGCACCAGTTCTTTTATTGTTGAGAATAGTATTCTTTATACAGTGGTTTTTTGTTATTCCAAATAAATTTGAGAATTGCTCTTCCCCATCTCTTCCCATGGCCTCAATGGACAGCACATGGAAACAAGCTATTCATATTTTATGTCATTTACAGCTTTTCTAAGGAACAGTTCTTATTATATGTGTCCACTTAGTGTTACTTTGGTTTTTAAAAATCACTCACAAAAATTTAAGTCATCATACAATTTAAAGAAGTTCCTTTGAGAGTACACAGCTGTTTTAATGAGCTCCTTTTCATTATATTGAATAAAACTGTCAAGCCTTTGAGTACTATTCACTTTTTTCTTAAGGAGCCAATTTTCTTTTAAAGTAGGAAATAGAGAGAATATTAAAAAGTAAGATTTTATTTTTGTCTTTGCTAAATTGAGAATCTAGGGATTTTTCTTTGTTGTGCATTGCTCTTGCATCTTCTTTTCTTCATTTATTAAAGGTGACATTATTTTAAATGAATAAAAACCAGTATTCCTTAGAGATGTAAGTTGGATTTTCTATATTTTAAAGCAAAGCAAAGACGTTTTTGAAGAATTGTTTCATGTGTAATCTGGATAAATTGTCTACATAAACATAAACTATCTCAAATATTCAGAAAGTGGTAATTTGATATTGTTTTATGTTTTTTTATAATTCTTCACTATATAGATTTTACATTAATATTTTTATCATATGGAGTAACAGAGAATGGGATAAATTAAACTCATTGTTTTCATTATTTTCAGAAGTTGGGGAAAATGATTGTTCAGTAGAGACAGAATCAAAAAGAAAATTTTCATTCTCAACATGTCTATTTTTCTGTTTTATTTTTATTGTCTATTTTTTAAATTTCTACCTTCTACCAGAACTAAAATTAAAATCATGAATCAGGAATATTAACAGGCTTAATTAGAGTGAGTACCAGGTAGAGTTAGAACAGCAGAGAGAGGCAGGGAGAGAGAGAGAAAGACAGAAAGAGAAGGAGGAAGAATGAGAGAGCGCACCCAAATAATCTTTGGGTCACAGAAACAAGCCTGGAAATATTTTCCAGTGACAGAATTATCCTCTTAATGTTTATGACTTTGAACCCAGGAGTCTTTAAAAGCCTCAGCCAAACTTCCAATACCTTAGAATATTTTTATTTCAGGAATAACTTGGGAAGGAACCTGCAACATCAAGCCAGGAAAAAAAAATTAAACCTTTGTCACAGTTGCTACCTAAAAACATCTTTGTCAGAGTCAATGTGACTCAGTTAATGCAAAGTTTATTTGTGGTGATAAATAGTAGCAACTCTCAAACAGGCAGGATCACACAGCCATCTTCAAAACAGAGTGAAAAACAACTGGAAAAATACAGAGATATTCTGAGTATTTGGAAGATTTCATTTTTCACTTTTGGTTACCCTTTGTGTTCATTTTTCATTTAACTATCGACAGCATCATATATTTAAAATGGAGACTCACAATCTGGTAAATTAAAGCTATTTTAGAGCCCCAAATGCAGATATTCTAAATAATTTGTGACATCATTCCTTTCCCCCATTTGATTATAATTTATTAGATCTTTGTTTTTGTTTTTGTTTTTGTTTTTTTGTATAACTGATTTGATAGGCTTCGAAATCACTATCATTTAAAAATCTACTATCTCAATTAACTATATTAAAACAAAATTTACTGTGTGTGTGTGTGTGTGTCTGTGTCTGTGTGTGTGTCTGTATGTGTGCCAACATCCATACATTTTCATGCCAGAGCTTGAGGTTATATGTCAATAGCTGTCCACTTTGACTTTTGATACAAGACCTCTCAATGAACCCAGACTCATTAATTAGGTTTTGTTGGCTGACCAATGAGCTACAGCAATTTATTGAATTTTCTTGCCCACAGTACAAAGGTACAGGAGCACACTTCCTTGCTTGGCATTTATGTGAGTACTAGGTATTCAAATTAAATCCTAATGATTACTTGACAGGCAATTTACAATGTCCTCAGACTCATGAATATACTTCTTCATAGAAAAAGGATTAATTTTACTTATAAAGTATCATTCTTCATTATTCATCCTGTTGCTTTTACAAAAGCAAGTTCTGAGAAAAAGCTTTATTTAGACTCAAAGTTTGAAGTTGTATTTCATTATATCAGGAGAGTCAAAGAAGAAGGAGCCTGCAGCAGATGTTCACATTGTATCCAGAATCAAAAGCAGAGAAAGATGAAGGCTCAAATTCAGCTTATTTTCCTCTTGTTATATGATGCAGCATCCCAGTGAAGGGAGTAGTACAACACATAGTAGGCAGATCTTAGATCTTCCCGTATCAATTAATGTAATTAAAATAATTCTTCAAAGACATGTTCAAAGGCCAATCATCTGTCTTCTAGGTGATGTTAGAGCTCATCAAATTGGAAATTGGTATTACAAAGAATGTCATAATCAGAACATAACTGAAGTGGATGATTTGAACTAGTATTGTCCAAGATTCAATAAGAGTTGGAAGTTACATTCTGTATCAAAGATGACTACGGAAAAGTTGTAAAACTAAGGAAAATATTGTTTACTCAGTTTAGCATCATGGGAAACATTTTGTTTACTAGATAAAATTTGAATATATTTTGCATAGATTAGTTACAGAAGAAATTGCACCATTTTACAGTCTAGTTAACCATCTGTATTATATATCTCTATCTATCTATATCTCTATCTATATCTCTATCTATCTATATATCTATATATCTATCTATCTATCTATCTATCTATCCATCTATCTATCTATCTTACCACTCAAAAACTCCATATCCCACCCGCCCTCCCCCTGCTTCTATAAGGGTGTTCCCCCACCCATGAACCCACTCTTACCTCCCAGCCCTTAAAGGCACATGTTTAAAAGCAACTTAAATTCTATTCAAACCAGATTTTGAAATTGAGCATTGTTGATAAAATTAACAATAAAAGGAAAAATATATTTAACAGAGTGAAATTTTCTGCTCCTTGTGATAGCATAGGCCTATAAAACTTAAAAAAACTGAGTTCAAATTAGGAGAATCACAAGTTGAACACCTGACTGGACAATTTACCAAGACCCCTTCTCACAATCAAAAGTGGCTATGATTGTAGCTCAGTGGTACAGAAGTTGTCTACCTTGTAGAGGCCATGGTTTTAATTCCAGTAGTGACAAAAAACAGCAATAAAGAAGTTGAGATTTTTCTGTACTAATAATGAACAATTACTGTTGAATGCTAATTAAACATTGCAGTTCTGTGGTTTTATAATTGTTTTATTTTTCATAACATTAATTACAATAAATTTTCTCAGAGTTCAAAAAAGTAGAAAAAAATTAAATAGAAATGTTCATATCCAAGTTTGGTAATAAACTTATATCTACTTTTAGAATATATCATACTAAGTGAGGTAACCCAGACTCAAAAGATTAATCATGGTATGTACTCACTAATAAGTGGATATTAACCTAGAAAACTGGAATACCCAAAACATAATCCACACATCAAATGAGGTACAAGAAGAACGGAGGAGTAGACCCTTGTTCTGAAAAGACTCAGTGAAGCAGTATAGAGCAAAATCAGAACAGGGATGTGGGAAGGGTTGGGTGGGAAAACAGGGGGAGGGAAGGGGACTGATGGGACTTTCGGGGAGTGGGGGTCCAGAAAAGGGGAAATCATTTGAAATGTAAATAAATATATCAATAAATTAAAAAAAAAGAATATTGTCTTTTAAATTTTTCCTTGATTGTGCCTGTAAAGTTTATTTCTTACAAACCCAAACCCAACAAAACAAACAAAACATATGAACTCAGAACTGATTTGAATTAGAATATTATAAATATTTGAAAGCAGGTTCTATAGTATACATATACTCTAATATACAAAGACCAGCACTCTCTCTCTCTCTCTCTCTCTCTCTCTCTCTCTCTCTCTCTCTTTCTCTCTCTCTCCCTCCCTCCCTCACACACACACATACACACACACACACACACACACACACACACACATATGGCATAAAAGTGAAACATGCTATAAGAACACTATAAGAATGTAGAAGAAGAAGTTTAGGCCTGGGGTTAAATCAACTCAAACCATATGATACAATTGAATGGAATGTCATCATGAAAACCATTATTTGTCTAATAGATATATTTTAATTAAAAGAACATCTCACTTTAAAACACTGTACATACATTTTGAATTTAAAACAACAAATGTTTTTAGCTTTCTGGAATAATGAACCCAGTAGGTAAATTCATTCCAAGTTCACAATGAATAAAACTTACTTACAAAGACTGTTTTACTGGCAAGTTTCTGTCTAAGTGTAGACTTGTTACATAGGAGTTATAATGTAAACTAATGAATCAACCACTACTCATGGAAAGCAATGAAGGATGATGCCTTTTTTATTAGTGATGTGTTTTAACTTAATTGTGATGCAAACACACACTGAATCAAGCAACTTTAATGAGCTTCCCTTTCAAATTCTTTATTCATTTCTTAAGACTTAAATGTGGTGTTTCCATCAATATTCTTATAATGAATTCTTTTGACTTTCAAAGTTCTTATTTTACTGAACCTGACTTTTTGTATTTTCTTCTCATTAATTATTTTGACACTATTATAATCACTTCTTCTTGTTCAGCTTCATTGTACCCTGAAACTAATCATGAATTCATTGGACGGCTTGTGGTTGCCATGAATAAATGACTCTCAGAAGCTTGGACCTTTAGTTTTTGAGAATTTTTCAAGCAGGCCTGAAATAAATTATGGCCCTATAGAGGTTGTGTTGGCTAAATGTGCCTCTTTTTGATTGACTTTTGAGTGAATGAAAGGTTTGAAAACTTTCTGCTTTCAAGTATGAGTAGTAATGCTGATTTCCAGACAGTAATATGTGTCATCTCTCATGGGAATCATCTTAAGAAACAAAATGCAGTGGTGCTAGAGATATAGCGCAGTAGTTCAGAGGCAGGTCTGCATTTCCTGAGGATGACTGTTCAGTTCCTAGTTTCTATACTGGGTAGTTCACAACTGCCTAGGAATCAGCTTCAGGGGACCCATTGTTTTGGCTTCTGTAGTTACACACCCACATCTTATACACCAGCATGCATGCAATTAAAAATAAAGTAATTAAAATAGATAAATAAAACCCAGACAGTCTGAGTCCAAAGTCAGATTGTCTTGATTCTGTGATTTAGAAATAGATTCCCCCCAAATAAAATTTTTTTTATCAAATTTTCTAAGGTGGCTGGTGTAATAATCTTAAGAATCTGAGAAATTGTACCTTGGTGTCACTCAGTATAATATGTGATTCTTGCACTAGGAATCCCTATGCTCTCTGAGAATTACACTAAGAGGCCAGAATTTATTTACACCCCTGTTCTAGATACTAAGTCTACCAGCTCATTCACTAATTAGTATGCGAATCTTGAACACAGGTGATTGGTGGCACTTATCTCATGTCACTTACCTAGCAGCCAAGTTTTAATTGAATGCCAGTACCACATGCTATAACTGAGACATCCTTAGCAACTTTCAAAATAACAATTTTGTTCAATTCTCTGACACTTCCAAAATTAGTTACAACACCATTACTTGGTTTATGGAGAGATGTCAGCAGGTTTCCGGTAAAGTGGGAAACAGAAATATTTACTTGAACTATTCTGGCTTTCAGTCTCTTGGAATGAAAACACACTGGTCTCCTATCACAGCGTTTTTACTTATATAATAACCAATAGAGTACTGGTTTATAACTAAGAGAAATCTTGGTTCTCAGATGATGCCCGACAAAATGTGGAAACACTCTTTGGTTTAACATTTGCAGCTGTCCGGCACTAATATTGGAAGCACACGCCAAGCTTGTCTTTCCACATCCTGCAATGCAGAGATAAGCTCAGCCTTACGACATATGTTCCTCCATTCTAAGATATCAAGAGTTGTGAAGTCAAGAAAATCTACTCTAGAGCAGAGATGGCTTAGCAATCTGTGTTTCGGCAGAGACCAAATCTAGCCACATGCTGTGATATTAGAAATAAGTTTTTATTAAAATTAAGCCATTAATATGCTTGTGAAATATCTACATGCTTTTGTGTTGAAATGACGGATTTTAGAATTTACTATTGAGATTGCATATACTACAAGTCTAAAATGTTTATTTTGTTACCTATGAAAACATGGTAAAGGACTTACAGATGATTTCTGAACTGTCATCATATTAATCATTTAAATTCAGATCTAAGGTACCGACCCAGCTGATAATTACTAACTTTCAGATTAAGGTATGAAAATCTACCTTACAATGCAGATTTTGAACATATCTCTATGCCATGATAAATTAAGTCAAAGCTTATGATTATTAATACACAGTATATAAAATACACTCAGACTGAAAGATGTTTTATAATATAAACAATGTTTCCTTTTTTTAAATAAAATAATAGTGCTGGAAAAATTTAAAATAAATTATAAATAAAGTCAACATAATCAACAAATTTTGTTCTGAACTTCAAAATCTGAATTTGTAGCCTTATTTTTACAAAATTATTTGAAAAAAAAATTTTCTGAGCTTACTTATCTTTTTCTGTCTTTCAGTGTAAACATTTTTGTATATTGGTGAGGTAATAAAAGATTATTTTTACCAACTCATGAGACAAGATCTCTAGTAGAGACCTACTCACAAAAGGTGTTGTTCTGAGAAAGTATGAGTCCTCCCCTCCTACTGTGAAATTCAGAACTGTTTTTCTGTCCAGTCTTCATAGACGGAAGATTTGTGTAACCAAAGTTACACTTAATGAATTAGAATCTCTACTTATGTGAAAATGGTTATTTTACTTCTTAGCAGTATGTGAAATGATTTTGGAACCAGAAAGATTCAGAAAGAGTAGAATGCATTTAAGTTCTCATGTATCAAAAGGAATGTAATTAAAAATGATTCTGCTGTTGTTTTATTTTTGTATGAAGTTCAAAGAATAAAATACTATGATTAGTTAAAAACTTCAATGAATGGTTAAACCTGTTTCAAAGTACAGAGATCCCATAAAATACCAAAATTTTAGTTAAAATCTTGACATCTTATTCATTCAATAAGAACATTCACACTGTGCTTTGAGTCAGTTTAGGTGCTTATGCCAAGCACTGGATACAGTACCATAACGAACTAAATTCTACTCAACAATAAAACTTTGCTGTTCCTGCTTTGGTTGCAGCTCTATGTCCATCTACTGTTTTGCTGAAAGGCCTTGGGGAATCATGGCATCCATACAAGACATCAGCATCCAACATATGAAGGGACGGATTGTAGAAATGTTTGCCTCGTGGCTTATGATTCATTATTTGTCACTGAAAAAAAACTACTGTTTGTTCAATAGTCATTAGAAGATATCCATATGGATAGACACAAATCTTGTTCACTCTTAAATATTTTTTGAGAAAATGTAGTAAGAAGATCATAACTAAAAAAAAAAATGGAATGATTTCAGACTGGACCCAGAGTGTGACCTCTTCGAGGGAGAGTGTACACTGCCATTTGATATAACCACAAACATTAATACATCACTGAAAGCAATATATTGTCCAAAAACAAAGGATGGCAATGTATATGTTTCAGGGAACCTATATCAATATATAGACTTGGTCTCATTCAAAGAAGATGAAAGCTAGGTCATATAAACAGTATAAATGTCTCTTTATTTCCTTTGGTCCAATGTCTCATATTTACATTTCTCATTTTTCTTCAAAACTTGTCAAATGTACTGTTTAATTTTAAAAAGTTATGTTAGAGTATTTAATTTAGAAGACAAAAAATTTCAGAAAACTAGGATATTCTATTTAAAAATAATAAATTCACATTTTGGAGTAATACATTTATATTTAAGACTTAAATGTTTAGTTTCCTTCAAAGTATTTCAAGCATACTCAATGTTATAAGACAGGTTATTGGAGAAGGTTAACTACTTTTATTGGATTCTTTAAATTCTTTAGTAAAAATTTAATATAACTATATAAAATAAATAACAATTAGTCTATTAATCAATCTATAGCAAATATCCTACATTTTTATTTATTTTCATTTTTATTTTTTATTAGGTATTTTCTTTATTTACATTTCAAATGGTATACTCTTTCCCAGTTTTCTCCAGGAAAACCACATCCCATCTCTCCTTTCCAACCCCCAACTTTTATGAGGGTGTTCTCCTACCCAGCCATCCACTCCTGCCTTCCTACCCTGGCATTCCCCTACACTGGGGCATTGAACCTTCTGAAGACGAAGAGCTCCCACTGATGTCGGATAATGCCATCCTCTGCTATGTATGCAATTGGAGCCATGGGTTACTCCATGTGTACAACTTGGTTGGTGGTTTAGCCCCTGGGAGCTCTTGGAGTACTGGTTGGTTCATATTGTTGTTCTTCCTATGCAGTTGCAAACCCCTTCAGCTCCTTCAGCACTTTCTTTAACTCCTTCATTGGGGAATCCTTGCTCAGTCCAATGGTTGGTTATGAGCATCCACAATCACTTTTCCTTAATATCTCTTTATTTCAATGGACTCAATTCCCCAGGAAAAAGACATAGAGTAACAGGCAGGATATGTAAACAGGACCCAGAATTTTGCTGCATACAGGAAGGACACCTCAGGGACAAAGACAGACACTACCTCAGAGTAAAAGGCTATAAAAAGTTTTCCAAGCAAATAGTCACAAGAATCAGGCTGGAGTAGCCATTCTAATATGAAATAAAATTGACTTTCAACCACAAGTTATCAAAAAAGATAAAGAAGAACACTTCATACTTGTCAAAGAAAAAAATCTACCAAGGTAAACTCTCAATTCTCATCATTTGTGCTCCAAATGCAAGGGCACCCACATTCATAAAAGAAACTTTACTATATCTCAAAGAACACATTGTACCTCACACAGTAAGAGTGGGCAACTTCAACATCCCACTCTCATCAATGGACAGATCGTGGAAACAGAAACTAAACAGAGACACAGAGAAACTAATAACAATTTTGGACCAAATGGACTAAACAGATATATCTATAGAACATTTCACCCAAAAACAAAGAATATACCTTCTTCTCAGCACTTCATGGTACATTCTTTCAAATTGACTGTATAACTGATTAAAAAGCAGGGCTCAACAGATACAAGAAGTTTGAAATAATCCCATGCTTCCGATCATCACAGACAAGGCTGGTCTTAAATAACAACAAAAGCATCAGAAAGCCCACATACACATGGACACTGAACAATGCTCTACTCAATGATAACTTGGTCATGGAAGAAATAAAGAAAGAAATGAAACACATTTTAGTGAAAGCACATCATACCAAAACTTATGGGGACATAATGAAAGCAATGCTAAGAGGAAAACTCATAGCCCCAAGTGCCTTCAAAAAAAAAAAAAATTGGAAAGAGCATACACTAGCACCTTGACAGCACACCTGAAAGCTCTAGAACAAAAAGAAGCAAATATACCCAAAAGCAGATGACATAAATAATCAAACTCACAGCTAAAATCAATCAAGAAGAAACATTCTATATTTATGATAACTATTTCATATTAAAATTTATGGTTTCATTACTTCTATTAAAATTACTCAAATGGTAAGACAGATGATAACTTAAATCTTAGTATTTATTCTAACATGAGACTAGGATATAATGAATGTCTTTGGCTTGTTTTCTGAATAATGTGTCACATTTGCAACAAAGACAGTCTTCAGTAGAGCAGCAATATTGATGACTCTTGGTGAAAAAGGAAATGCCAGTTTTTCATATAAAGCTCTTTAAAAACTTTTGTTTCTTAGAATATGAAATGGAGAAGTTTCCCTTTTAAAAAAAGCAATATTTTTTATAAACTTCTATGGGAAGAGTGACCTTTATCATCAAGAGATATATTTTTATCAACTTATTTTGAAAAAATTGACCTTCATCATGCAGAAATTTGCTACAGTCTCATGTAAGATCAAATTCATAATTTAATCACGTTGGGAACTTACTTATGAATTCTATGAGATTTACAGTGACTTGACACTAAGTTGTCATCAAATATAGATCATGCTCATAGTGCACCTGCTCTATAAATAGGTCAGCATCACGGTTCTAAGTAGAGATGTATTTTTATCTTTTTATGGAATTTGCAGTTTTTTCAAGTTTTACTTGAAAATTTAAATAAGTGCTAATACGCAATTTGCTAATTATGAAACTGCTAGTAATCTGGAAATTACTATTTTTGAAGTGTTTATTTCTGAGCATTTCCACTCCCTGCTTCCCTAATAACAGGAATTAATGAGCATGAACAAGTAATCAAACATTATCTGTGTTAAAGCACAAAGTGTAACATCATGTATCCTGCCATATATTTTCCTGTCCATATGGCAGAGGTACAATATTGGCACTGGGGCTCGAAAGTCCATCTGGACTAATGCTAATTTTTCTGGATAAGGCAAAGCTTTCTAAATCAAACCATCTGTTGGTATGCCTTAAAAGGACCTGTAAATAAAATAAAGCAATATGTACATGTGAGAAGAGAGATCAGTATAAGCTTGACACTGATTACCTCAATATAAAGCCAATTATGAACACATATTGACAATTGCTGAATGCAGTATTTTTGCTGCTTTCAACTAGTAAATGTTACTTATGGCCTATAAAGACAGCTAATTCAGGCATTAATCTTCAAGAGTCAAAGCTCATAAAACTAAGAAGACCATGACATTTGTCAATCAATCCAGCTACTCAATCTTTAATTCTATCTAAAAAATATGCATTCCTTCTTTTTTATTTCATTTTTTAAAACTTAGAGAAAAATGTCTATCAGAATAAAACATAAACAAGAAACTATGAAGAGCAAGTGTATGAACATCTCCTAGAAATAGATATGATTTGGAAATTGTCAATATTTACTTATAATAAAAATATCTAATATATTGTGATTGTGAGAATTCTATAATGACTCTTATGTGACCACTTGTAGAAAGTAGATATTATTCCTATAATTAACTTACTTTTCATGACCTAAATTTGTTTCCTCAATATTCATGCTAAGTTAGCTTTAAAAGAGTGAGGTAACTGAGACCTAATCTCTTCAGCAGTTATAAAATAGAAATATGAAAAGATATACTAAGTCTTGCCAGTAAAAATGTGATTGATAAGCCTTTAAGTTCTTTGTGGGTGTAAAATAGAAAGGTCCAATCTCTGTGGCATCTGTGAATGACAGCATCTGCTTAAGATATATTAAAATAATGCCTCCAACCTAATCAAAAAATAGGAAATTTAGAAAAGGAATTCAGGATCCATAGTAGTTCTAAAAGTCAGGGAAACTTCTTGATTTCTACCATTTAGAAGTTGAGCAATTCATGTCATGCTTGGATATCTTGTCTACAGATACTGTGAAACCACTTGGTGTTATTAAAGATAGCCATTTTTTGTTAGAAATCAGGTAGAACTTGTGTAGTCGTTTATATGATTTTTCAGTGTTTTTTTTCTTGAGTTTTTTTAGTGGGTATAAGAGTAAATATTTGACTAAGTTGTCACACAGTATGTTCCTCCATAAAAAAATCAATAAATTATGCCATATGCAAGAAAATGATTGGAATTGAACAAAATTTTATTCTGAGAATAATCTAAATACAATGATAAATATCTCACATTTTCCACATATATAAATATTTGACTGTGGTAGGTGAGATAAGATGGAGAAATGGGAAAACCAATAGGGATAAAGAAGATTGTGACTGTATTTGTGTGTGAAAATTTCAAATGAAAGACATGATTTTAGACAATAAGTATGTATGAATAAAAGAAGTCAGTGAAAATTAGAAATTTGTCAGTAATACTTGATTTTTAGTAACAATAGAAAGGAGGAGGAAGTCCACAGCATTTTTCTTCTCTATTTATATTTTTTTTAAATGCCTAAAGTTAGAATTATTGTTATCCAAATGTTTCATTGTTGAAGTGGATAATTAATTCTCTTGTATTTTCTATTAGAAACAGTAGCTATATAACACAATACTGACAAATTTTAGCACATGACCAACTTTTATTCTAGTATTAATGTAGTGTTGAAGCACATTTGTGACGAATATTCTGAAAAAGGAATGCCTTCAAGTACACTCTATTTTCATGTTTGTACATAAACCAAAACCACACAACTATCCCTTTAAAAGTAGTGCATTGAACTAAAGGCATATCTGCAACATCAATAAGGATTTTGGTGTGTATAACAAATATTTGTGATCAATTGAAATAATTAATATGATATCCTGCAAGGAATGCATACAAAACCTATTGTCAGCCAAGGTGTTAAATCATGAATAGAACTTTATATTATTTGTCAAAGTTTGAAAAATATATTTTTTTATCTTTAAATTTAATTTATGAGTAGAAATATCTGTCATCAACTAACATATATTTGTGCAAATCATGTACATTTATTCATACTTAACTATCCTAACTTGGATACTAATACTAAAAAAAAAGTGAGTATAGTTGGAAATAATTATAAGTGCAGGACTAGAGAATTAGAAACAAGAAATTAAAATTTCAAGCTCATCTTTCAGCTGTATAGTAAGATCAAGGCTGAGAGAATCTACATGAGAACTTATCTCAGTATATAAACAAATAAAAATACATTTGGAAAATGATAAGAATATTAGAATAAATACTAATATTTATTAAACTTTTATTTAATTTATTTAATTTATATAATTTTTTATTTAATTTTATTTAATTTATATAAATATTAAATACTAATATTTATAAAAACAGAGGATTCTTCAATGCTTTGCATTCTCTTCACTACAAGTATTCTGTCTGCAGTTTAATTTACTCCACTGTTTCCAACTTAATATTATTAATGATAATCTTCCTTTTTTGTGATCATGGGAACAAACCCCCAAATGGGGGAAATGATTTAGCTGTCTTTAAGAAGTGAAACAAAGAGGTAAGTAACTGCATAAAGATATGTGTCAAATGACTTCTAATATAAAATAGACCAAATTTTTCTCATCTTCTTCTTTCTCAAATGGACATTAGAATGAGTGCTCAAGGAATATTTACCTGTCCCCCTAATCTGAACTTTACAAACCAAGCAAGACATTCATGTTATAGTAAAAATACATGCTTTAAAAGTTAAACACTCAATATAATTGGCTTTTTATAACAAGATGAGAGTAATTGAATGAATATTCATCATAATTGGCTTTTTATAACAAGATAAGGGTAATTGAATGAATATTCACCTCCAAAGTATTGGTTCTTCCAATAAGACCAAAGGTCTTTAAGCTGCCAGAGCAGTGAATTGTACAAAGTGAATTTGATTAAAGACAAAATGTGTAAAAAGAGAATGTCAGTGACTCTGAATGAGTGTCCTCACTCTAACTGATAGAGCAAATTGTTATACTATTAATTTGTATAGGAAAGAAAGGTTAATTCTAAGGGTAAATACATAGCAGAGTTATGGAGACCCATGTATCTTGGCTACTTAGACAAGACTCTAGTTTATAAATAGCCCACCTCTTACTGTAGCAAAGAAGAGCTAGTAAATATGTTCTTCATACAGTCTTCTCAAGTAGTCTTTTTAATGTGCAAATTTATATTTTAAATGAAAATAAGTCATTTTAATCCACTGAGACTCTGTGATGGATACTGGGAATATAATTTTTGGACATGTTCTTTGACAATAGGTTTACTGATAGGTTCTTGTTCCATGAAGGTAGTTAGAAAAATACAAATAAAACTAAGCAAAACAGAGCAGTGATTGGAGTATGAAAAGTATAGATTAATTTTTCCCAGTTAACTCAAGGATAGTTGAGCCCTTTCTGGGAAATGTAGCTTTAATTTTTTTCAAGACCTACTTTTTATGATAATTTTTAAACGCTTTTAGCTCCCTTTTAGTCTAATACTCAATAGATGTAGTGGAAAAAGAAGTATGTTAGGGAGGTGGTTCTTTGGAGCAACTCCCATCTGAGTTGTATGTAAATCAGCAGTTCAGTTTACAGGTCAGCAAGAGAAGTCACAAGGCATAGTAAAGAAAACCAGGCCTCAGCTTTGGTACAAGTCAGGAGGAGTTTCCCCAAGGGAAGCCAGAAGCTTTTAGTTTGCCTCTCATAGGGAAGCAAAGACAAAAGACAAGACCAGCAAGCATTGTACAGCTAGCTCTATAAGCAAGCCAAGTTCAGCCTCCTTCATTGTCCATTGAGGTTTTTTTTTCCTTATCCATACCCTCCAAACATCATATGTCCTCCACAGGTCTTGCCTCCACCTGTGGCTGTTTACAAAAAAAATGTTTTATCTCATGCTCTTTCACATGTGATGAAAACATGTTTGTTTTAGTAGAACATCATTTCTCTTGACTTCTTCACAAGTCCGATTTAGTCTTTCAACTGTGTCCACTTCAGGAAAACTCTCCTTCATGTGTTTGTCAAAGCAAAACACCATCCAACAGAACTGACTTTCCAAAGACCTTTAAGATTCCACTTCAGGAAAATTTAAACTGAAGCTAGCTGATTTACTGTGTGTATTGTGACTATAAATAGCTCAATAAGATGTTCAGGAGGGGCAATATTCTATTTTTATGTTGTTGTGAAAAAATGGAGAAGCAGTGCTTTAATTAGATGACCACTATGCCAACCTATAAAATGAGGGACCATATAATATGCTTCAAATCAATACCACTAGAGGCTGAGGAGAAGGACTGCCTAAAGAAGATCTGTAAGATAAATTGGACGTCCCTACTCTGCTACCCAAGATCCAATTCTCAATCATAACACCACAACAGAACAACAGCTGCAGCTTCCTTTCTCCTCTCTCCACACTTCCTATTGATATCACAGACCACCTCTCCCCCAACTCTTTCCTTATCACTTCATTGCTGTGTCCCACTCCTGCTCAACCACAAGCCAGATTGGCCAGATCCATTAGGCTGTATTCAAATCTATAGACTTTGTTACCCCAGATCAAATTCTCAGGGACACTCAACCAACACCTTCTCTGAATATCGCAGAGGAAACAGAATCCATGAAGCAAAACCCCCATCCAACTAGACAAATTCTGATATCAGCACTTAGACCTGTTGTCACCCAAACCCAGATGGCTAGACAAGAGCATAAGAACTGAATCAACAACAGCCAATGCAATATATATCCACCATATTCCAGCTATCTTACCATAGATGGTCCTGAATTTTCCACCACAGCTGAAGCACAAGAAATCAACCATAAAAGTAGTTATATGAAAAGATAGCACTACTTAAGGAGAGAATAAGTCTCAAGGAAATCCAAAAAACCACAAATGAACAATTGGGGGAAATAAATAAATCCCTTAAAGATGATAAAAAAAAAAACCCTGTTGAAGAAAACAAATAAAACAGTTCAAGGCTCCAAAAACAGAAGCAATAAAGAAAACACAATTATGACTGCCCTTCAAAAGGCCCAACAAGCAGCTGAAAGAGTCAGACACAGATACTTACACCCAACCAAGGGACAGAAGCCAGGATTCCCTGTGCTTGAATTGGGGAAAAGCTGGAAGATGCTGAAGAAGAGTATGACCCTATAGGAAGACCTGCAGTCTCAACCTGGACTTCAGGGTTGTACTCAAATCTATAGACTTTTTTACCCCAGATCAAATTCTCAGGGACACTCAACCAACACCTTCTTTGAATATCACAGAGAAAACAGAATCCATGAAGCAAAACCCCCATCCAACTAGACAAATTCTGATATCAGCACTTAGACCTGTTGTCACCCAAACCCAGATGGCTAGACAAGAGCATAAGAACTGAATCAACAACAGCCAATGTTGATTAGCCAGGAGTCTAACCTGGACTCCTGAGAACTCTCTGACAATGAGCCACCAACCAGACAGCATACTAAAGCTGATATTAGATTCCCAAAACTTACAGAGCAGAAGACACAGTGAAAGAAGATGCACATAACCCTTAAGAGACTTGAGGCCCCAGGGAGTGTGGCAGTCTGGTGGGGTGAGAGTGCGAAGTGGGGACATCTTGGAGACAGGCAAGAAGGTATGGGATGAGGAATAGTCAGAAAGCAGACCAAGAGGGAGATAACAACTGAATAGTAAAAAATGATTAAAGAATAAAAAAAGAAATAAAAGAAAAGAAAAGAAAAGAACAAAAGGGAGATAGAGCCTGTAAGTGGTTCTATGCAGTGCCTATGCAGTGGATAGACATGGCCCCCAGTTGAGGGATGGGGCCACCCACCCATCTCAAAAATTTTAACCCAGAATTATTCTGGTCTAAAGGATATGCAGGGACAAAGAGTAGAGCAGAGACTAAAGGAAAGGCCATCCAGAGACTGCCCCACCTAATGACCCATCCCATCTGCAAACACAAAACCCAGAGACTATTGCTATTTCCAAGAAGTGTTTGCTGACAGGAGCCTGGTATAACTGTCCCCTGAAACACTCTACCAGAGCCTGACCAATACAGATGCAGATGCTCTCAGCCAACTGGACACAGGGACACAAATGGAAGAATTAGAGGAGGGACTGATGGAGCCTAAGGGAATTGCAACCCCATAGGAAGAACAACTATATCAACCAACCGGAGCTACCCCCCAGAGATCCCAGGGATTAAACCACCAACAAAAGAGTACTCATGGAGAGACCCATGGTAGCAGAGGATTGTTTTATCTGGCATCAATGGGAGGGTAGGCCCTGGTCCTTTGGAGGCTCTATGTAACAGCATAGGGGGATGCTAGGGTGGTGAGACAGAAGTGAGTAGGTGAGTGGGGGAGCACCTTCATAGAGTCAGGGAGAGAGAGAATGGGATGAGGGTGTTGCAGAGAGGAAAGTAGAAAGGGAGACAACATTTGAAATGTAAATAAATAAAATAACCAATTTATAAAAATAAAAATAAATTACCATTTCCATAAAATGAAAAAAAAAAAAAGAAAACACAAACTGAGGAAATGTAAACAAAAAGTATAAAGGCAAATTTCATCAACAGAATACAAGAATTGGAAGGGAAAGACCATCCAGAGACTACTTCACCTATGAATCCATCCCATATACAGTTACCAAACCCAGACACTATTGTGGATGACCACAAATGCTTGCTGACCAGAGCTGGATATAGTTATCATCTGGGAGGCTCTGCTAGTACACGATAAATACAGAGGGGGACACTCTTAGGCAGCCATTGAACTGAGCACAGGGTCTGCAATGGAAGAGTTAGAGAAAGGACCCAAGGAGCTAAAGGAGTTTGCAGCACCATAGAAGGAAGAACAATATGAGCCACCCAGTACTCCCAGAGCTCCGAGGGACAAAACCATCAACAAAAGAGTACATGCATAGGCAACAGAAGATGGTCTTGTTGGACATCAAAAGGAGGATAATCCCTTGGTCCTGGGAAGGCTCTATGCTGCAATTCAGGAGAATACCAGGACAGGGAAGTAGGAGAGGGTTGATTGGGGAATATGGGGAGGGGAGATAGCTTATGGGATTTTGGGGGGGGGGGGCAGGAGAGGAAAGGAGACAACATTTGAAATGTAAATAAAGAATCTAATAAAAAAAGAGAGCAAAAAAGGAATGAAGAGATAATCTCCAAACTAACTAAAAGAGATATGAGAAATATCCAAATTAATAAATGCAAAAACAAAAAGTGGAGACATAACAATAGACACTGGGAAAATTCAGAGAAACACAAGCATATACTTTAAAAACCTATATTACAGAAAACTGGAAATTCCAAATGGATGATTTATTTATAGGCACTACTTACTATTATTAAATCAATATCATAAAAACAATTTATATAGACCTCTAACCCAGCCCTATAAAGGATAATAGATGGAAAACTCCAACACAATGAGAGAAACTACACCCTAGACAAAAACAAGAAAGTAATATTCTTTCAATAAACCTAAAAGAAGATAGTCACACAAACATAATTCTCCCTCTAACACCAAAAATAATAGGAAGCAGCAATCACTTTTACTTAATATCTCTTAACGTCAATGGACCAAAGTCACCAATAAAAAGACATAGACTCATTGACTGGATATATAAACAGGACCTAGCATTTTGCTGCAGATAAGAAACACACTTCAGTAACAAATCAGACACTACCTCAGAGTAAGAGAATGGAAATTTTTTTACAAGCAAATAATCCCAAGAAACAAGCTGGTGTAGCCATTATAATATCTAATAAAATTGGCTTTCAACCAAAAGTTACTTAAAACATAAGAAAAACACTTCATACTCATCAAAGGGAAAAAAAAATCTACCAAGGTGGACTCTCAATTCTGGACATCTATGCTCCAAATGCAAGGGTACCCACATTCATGAAAGAAATTTTACTGAAGCTCAAATCATATATTGCACCTCACACAATAATAGTGGGTTATTTCAACAACCCACTCTCATCAATGGACCAAAATAGAACCCAAACAAAAACATAGTAAAACTAATAGAATTTAGACCTAGAACCTCAGTGAACTAGAAGCAGCCATTAAAGTCTTCCACCCTCGACCCCAACAAAAGAAAAAACAAAAAGCCCTACCTGAAAAGGAAAACAAAACAATAGCAAACAAAACAAAGCAAAAACAAAAAACAAAACAAAACATATGGCTAGATAATTTTTAGAGCAGAATTCTGTCAGATATTCAGTTTATGCCAGTGTTCCTTAAATTATTCAACAGAATATAACAGAAAGAACATTGCCAAATTCTTTCTGGGTTACTTTCAGTTGAGTTGTTTTCCTAGGAGTTCCTGTGACGATTAAGTTGATATTAGGATAGAGGGTCAGTCTCTGAAAACTGGCAATGGGACCCCATTGCCAGAACTTCCACATATCTCATTGAATGTAGTGAAGTTGAGCTGGTACAGGCAAGAGCCTTCATCTCTATGTTCTTGTCTCTTTGGGTTAAAGGTACTCTATAGGTCCAAGAGAAACTTGAGCATGAAGCTAGCCACCAAACAGTCAACCTACAAACTATTTTGACAGCATATTTTGTTGGGGCACCAGTACTTGTGAGACTACACAATGAATGACTGGTTTGAGGTCCATACCTTGAGAGGGAACCCATACCCTACACTGCCTTGATGACCAAGAACTAGAGACTGAAAAACCCAGACCACTAGGAGAGAACAACACTACTGTCAAAAAAATCACCTGGAATGAAGGTATAAAAATGAAAACCTCTTAAATAGTTAACTGAAGGAGGAATTTCAGGATAAGCCTTTTTTTTTGTAAAGCCCTTTGATCTTCCTACCAGCAACCTTCCTCTCTTCTCATAATGAGTAACAAGTAGAGTTACAATATAAAGATTAAGGTAGGTACTTGAGATTCAGGATGTTTTCCACCACTGAAGCTAAATAAAATGTTAGTTTACGCCTTTTGGAAGGTTAGAAAGCCTTGAAACATAAACTGTATAAATCATAGATGGTGAATTATGTTGTCTGACTGGCAACATATTGTGTAAAACAGCAAACCAACACAATGGAATTAAGGTAGCAATGGAAGAAAGCAAAATAATTTATGATTCAAATTCTACAAGGCTTCATTGAATTAAAAGAAGGCCACTGAAACTCCTTGTCAAGGACCATTAGACGTAAATACCTATTTATGAAATAGTTCAGATGTCTGACCATAGAAGATCATTGTGTGTTGATAGAGCTCAGGCAGGAAATTACTCTGAAACCTCAACAGGTCAGAAAACAACAGAATTTCTAGGTTCTTCCTGTCTTCTTAAATTCTGTTTACTTAAAGTTTATGAGGATTGAAAAGAAATGCAAACAGAAACATAATATCAAAATGAACATATATGAAAGACTCAAATAAATATGTATAACTGAATATATAGTAGAAATATATATAGCTGAAAAAATTGATAAGTAACTGATACAAATATTTACTTTGCTTTCATGACGTTTATAGAAAATAATATATTAGAGAATGTAGTGGATAAATAACTGTTTTATTAAGAGAAAGTTTTAAAGGTAACTCCACAAATTTTATTAAGTTAAACATCCACATTGAAATTCATAATACATAACATCACTCATCAACTCTGAGAATTTAGAATATCTTTTTCCTGTTCTGTGTTTATTTCGGCATGTTTAGTTATTCCTGGCATATATGGTTAGAAACTTCATTTTTGTTGATATGTCCTAATTAAAAATTTTATGTCCAGATATGAATCTTTGAGGCAGGTTGTTCTAAATTTCCTTCTTATACTCTTAGTACATCTGCTATTTCTGATGAGAAGTAGTGAGTTTTGAGTGTCTTTTGCTGAGTTTGTAGCTGTTACTTCAGAAAAGAATGTTTTATGTGCAATTGCCAATATTGAAAAATATGTTCTTTCAAGGTTATGCACTTGGTTTTACATTGTTTTTTTCCATTATTTTATTTATTTATTCAAATTATATCCGGATACATGCAATCCTTTTTTTAGTCACCCTCCCCTTTTTCTCAGACAGGGGTGATACCCATAGCCCCACTCCTGACACATCAAGTTACTGAAAGACTAGGTACATCCTCCTTCCTGAAAGAGGAGGACAGTTCAGTTAGTGGAATAGAATCATCCATAGGTGGGCAACACAGTCAGAGACAGACTGCACTACAGGTGCTACAGGTGTTGACGAACCTACATGAAGACCAACCTTCACACACATGTGTTTCAGAACCATATGTCCATCCGATGTATTCTCATTGGTTTGTGGTTCAGTCTTTGAAAGCTCCCATTGGTCTGGGTTAACTGACTCTGTTGGTTTCTTGAAGAGTCTCTTTCCCCTCCAGGCACATCAATCCTTCCTCCTACTTTTCCACAAGACGACTGAACTCCATCTAATGTTAGGTTGTAGTTCTCTGCATCTGTTTCAGTCAACTGATGAGTGGAGCCTGTTATACTAGATTCCTGTTTGCAAGCATAACAGAATATCGTGAATAGTGTTAGGGATGGGTTGCAATTTGGGCTTGTTATTGGTTGGCCATTCTCTCAGTCTGTGCTCCATCTTTGTCCCTGTATTTCTTATAGGCAGGAAAAACTGGGTCAAATATCTTGTGGATGTATTGGTGCCCTTATCCCTCCACTGGAAGTTCTGCCTGATTAGGGAACTTTATATCCTCTATTGCTAGAAGTCCTAGTTAGAGTCACCCTCATAGACTATGTGGAGCCTTCTTTATCTGAGGCCTGTGGTATGTCCTAGAAATGCCAGGACCTCTCTCCCTAGCTTGCTTTCCCTATACATGATTACTGCTTCCCTGTTTCCCTTCCCATCTCATCTTCTACCTAGTTCCCTCCTTCCATCCACTTCTAATGACTATTTTATTTCTTTTATGAGTGAGTTTCAAGCATCCTTTGTAGTCATAAATATTTCTCAACTCTATTTCAATAAAAATTCAATGCCTCCTCTTGCCTACCACTCACAAGAAGTAGTGGAAGAGAAATGTTATTAGGATATGGGGGGGAGTAGACCTGTTTAGCAACAGTTCTTGGGGGAGAGCTCGATCTTCTTTGTAAGCAGTTCAGCCCTGCTGAACTTAGTAAACACCAAAACATGACTCAGCATCTGCAGTCCAGTCCTCTTGGTAGGCAGATACCTGGCAGGAGCCAGCAGCTGTAGTTCCTGAAGAAACCCCAAGTCTTACCAACCTGCCTGAGGCAACTGAAACTTCAAGAAGTCACAGGAATCTCATGAACAGTCCTTAGGCAAGTTTCTCTAAGTGGTGACATTACCAAAGGTGTAGATCAACAATGCAATGTAAGATGGACCAATATATGTATGCCATTAGAAAAGAATAGTGAGGCAGAGCAAAATAAACCAATGCTCTGCCTCCCACTATCTGTGGGGTCATATGTATACTCCTTCATCGCAAGTCTTTCACATGTTTGGTATACCAAAACATTCTTTTGCCTGTGACTGCTTCAAGAAAACTTTTTTTCTTATTTCTACTTTAGCAAGACATCCTTTCAGCTGTGTGCCCCAGCAAAAGATCATTTGACATAATTTACTTTTCAAAGAAACTACAAGTTTCCATTTCAACCATTCCATGGGTCCTCCTAGATATTTAGCTCCTTTGATTCTGTAAATTGTAAAGTGAAAAAACGTTCCTAGGGTTAAAAAATCCTCAGATACACCAAACAGGCAGAAAAGCATTAGTCTTAGGGCAATTTTAATTCAATTTCTTATTGAAAAAAATCATAGATGCCTGGCAGGTAGTCATGTGCTTTCTGCTTTGTGATCTAAAGAAAAGCTGTGATAATCAGATACAGTAAAAATCACAACCCCCAAGAGTTTCCTCCAATAATGTCCCTTAATTTTTAGTATTGAAGAATATAGTTACTCATTACAAACCTGATGTCACAAAGGAAGCAGGGAAGTAGAACAGTTCTCTTTTCCCTAAAAGGTGGTAAAGTATCTGTTAAATAATATTTTTAGATAATATTAAATAATTAAAATATTTTTAAATAATTTAAATAATATTCTAAATAATATCTGTTAAATAATATTTTTGACATACAATAATAATGTAAATCATCAAGAATGATGATTTATAGGAATTAACTCTTGATAGTGATTTAAAATTTCCAGAATATAAAAAATTATTTAATACAATATATTAAGCCAATATATGCATTTGTTAGAGCAATATCAAACAACATTTCCTCAATAATAAAAATAAATACATATGGTTTGAAAAAAGAATGTCAGAGGAACATTCTGTTCCTCTGACTGTTTGAAGTTGTCCATTTAAATCAAGTATAATGTTAGACTAGCTAGATGGTTGATCTGAATGTCACAAAAAAAAATAATTGCAAACAGTTGGAATTTATTATATGTGAAAATTAAAAAAAGAAATAAAACAATGAAAAGAATAAAACCAAGGGCTATTGAGGTAGTTCTGTCAGTAAAGTGCTTCTCTCACAAATATAAAGACCTAAATTTGATCGCAAGTACCCAAATAGAAAGACAATCATGAGAAATGACACTTGAAATCTCATTGATTAGAGACATACACAAACATGAGCTTGCTGGTAAGATGATCCTATAATTGGAAAGCCCCCGGGTCACAATAGAAAACCTTTTTTTTTTTCCAAAAAGCTGAACATCTCCTAAGGAACATTGCCCTTCACCTGCACTTTATACACACAAATACACACACAGAGAGACAGATACAAATATAAACTGTGATAATCAGATATAGTACACACACAAACATTCATACACACTCTCAAACATATGCACATCACATAAAAAGTAATTTAAAAGGTCAACAAAAGTTATATCTATTAGAATATTTTTATGGTTGCACTTTCAGTAATACTAATTAAGTTTAATTATTTTAATAAGACACTAAGTATCTAAACAATCTCATTTTTCACTTTTTATTGGTTATCTTTGAATTTCACATCATGAACCCCAATCCTGCTCCACTCTTTTTCCTTTCATACCCACCCTCCAATCTTGCAATCTACTAGCCGACAGAATAAAAACTATGTCCTTGTGGAAGACATAGTGTATCACAGTGTGTTCCACAATATACACATTTGTACATGCTTCTTTGCTTGCAGTGTTCATTGTATGACTTGGTGGCCTAGATTGATGCCTCTGGCTTCTGCTATTCTATTAATACTGGAACCTCATTGGGACTCCTCTCTTGGATAATTTGTTTTAACGCTGTGTGGAGCTTCTGTGTGGATCTGTAGGACCAGCCCCTTCCTGCCATTCAGCAATTGATCAATGGGCTAGATGCTGTGATGGGCCGCATCAAAGCCCTGGATCTGGGCATGGGAGACATCTGATATGGTAAGCCTGCCAGATCTCCTGTGTTCATGCACTTGGTGCTGGCTCACCTGCATCCTCACCCCTCCCAAGACTGCTCTACTCTGCTGCCCAGGTGAGGTACAGGATCTGCTCTCCCAAGTGCTATAGTAGGTGAAGGGAAGGGCCAGCTCTACCATTCTGATGACCTAGCTATAGACACCTGTGGTAGACTACACACACACGCACACACACACACAGACAGAGAGAGAGAGAGAGACACACACAGACTCACAGACACACAGAGTCAATTGCTTTCCACATGAATATTCTGGGGAAGAATCATTGTCAGTCTTGTGAGTTTCCTGAGTCTTTTGTGAAGCCTTTACAACTCCATGAATAAATATTCTAATCTGGATAAAAATGTTGTATAATCACATCAGAAACCAAAATATTCAAATGTTTTTCTGATCTTTTTTACCCTGAAAGAGAATAAAGCCAAGCATAGTGGCATGCTGGCTACATTAGGACCCTGTCTCAAAAAACAAGAAATAAAGAAGAATGGGGAGGAAGATGGTGGAACAGAAAGGAAAGGGGGGAGTTTAATTTATTCAAAGACTTGTTTAATTTTTTAACAAAGCTGTATTGCAGTTCTGACTTGTAGTGTATAATACCCTGTCTTCTTCCATTGATTAAATATCAAAGGCATAACAAGAGATCACCTTGGGCCTTAATATAATTCATTCTAGGTTATAAAGACACAGGAGAAAACTGTCATATATATTCATATGTATATTAAATCACATATATACATTAAATATAATTAGATACCCACATAAGTCATATAAACATACATTTATATGCATATAATTCCCCAATGAAGAATGGATACCATGTCTATATGCTAGGTTGTTGTCCTGAGTCCTTGGGCAATAGACTTTATGAGTCATTGAAGCAGGAAGGTCCTAGAACCAAATACTTCTTTGACATCCTGACGCAAAATAGATTTTTTCCTAATGCAATTTCCTGAGTACATTTTGATTTTCTCTGTATGTAGTCAATAAGTGTAACTACAAATAATTTAGATTATATTTAAAGCCCCTGCCCATTTCAGGCACAGCACAGAACAAAACTAGAAGGTAATATTTATTCGATTTATAATTAAACATATTTATTTAATTTATTAAAACAGATTACATAATAACTAAGATGAAAATAGATATTAATGTCATTTTTAATACCTTAGAATGATTTCCACAGAGGAGACCATTTTCAGCTAAATCTTGAAGGCTAGAGATGATTTTTTGGTTGCATGAAGAAGAATGAGAAAGACACGTGAAGCAAGGTGGGGTTGTAAGGTAATCAGCAAGGGGTTGAAATTGAGTTCTGAACTATAGTTGAAGCACATGGAAAGAGTCTCAGAAGGACTGTTCCACATGGCATGGGTGCATGATGCTAAGAGGGTTGTTATCTCATAAAGCCATATGAGTTACAGGACATCAGTCAATATAGCTTGCTGATCATCACAAGCACCGGGGGGAGGAAACAAATAGACACTCAGATTCAACTTTCTCTTCTAGAATATGAGGCTCTGGGGTTAGATCATGGACTGTCACCTGCAATGCCCAGCAAGATGTAGAATATCTGTATAATAGGATTTCTTTGCACCCCATCTGAGATTCTGATTTTTAAAGACCCTGCAGGCTTAGGTTTTAAGAAGCTCTCTAAGAAATTATGATAAGCTGGGATTTGGAGACACAGCAGCTGTTGACACACTCATCCCGGGGTTATATGATTTACTCTGGCATGCTAGGAAATGGTGTGGCTTTTCTTAAAAATTCTGCTCAAATAAGCTGCATGACTTTGTGTTTGTGTGAACCACTGAACACTGAAATAAAGAAAATTTACCTCTCCACTGTCCCTGTTAATTACAGTGTTGGTTTTTGTGTGTATTAAAGGAAGATATCTGTGTTGAAAAGAGGCTGATGGAGTACTTTCCATACAGTGATAATGAATGCCAAACCTAGAGTTCTTGAAATATCTGTCTTAGGTTCCATTCAATCTATCTGCATATATCACAAAGAAGGCAGATTTTTCCTTTGGTTTACCACTGGCTTCTTTTACAAACCCTGTATTTTACAGTCAATAAAAGAGCAACAAAGATAAAATTCTGTGGATTTATTGAAGTTTATAATACATTTGGGCTGTCAGAAAGGAGTAAAAATGTGTTGGAAGACTTGGGACTGAAATAAAAATTGAAAAGGATCTGAAAAAATGAAGATCTCTTTATAATCCATGCCCCCCCCCAAAAAAAACTATGACCTGGTAGCCATATCTGACCCACTGGCTATTCTGTTAAATAAATTTTGTTACAACATAGACACACCAGTGTGTTTGTATCATGTCTTTAACATTACAACCATAGATTGCTAAGAATTTTGGAACATATGTCTTTCCCTAATTGCAAATATTCACTGCCTGTCCCTGTTAACATGCTTACCCACCCTACAGTAAATGTTCTTTCATATTTGCTATAACTTTGTCTCAGGAAGGTGCACAGCACACATTCGTAGCAATTAGAAAGACTAACAGGTCTCTTACCCTGTAAGCAAACAGAGTAAGACTGAAATGAGCATGAGAGCAAAGCCGTCAGTAAATGTGTCTGGGTTGGAACTAGAAATACTGAGCTAACTAGAATATTTAACAAGAAACATTATAGGCCTAGAAAAGAAAGAGCTGCAGAGAAGGCTCAGCATTATTGGAGCTCTGTAGCTATAAAACCCATCTCAGACCCCAAGGCAATACACTATAACTTCTTTATAAGAATCAGAGGTCTCCAAATATCTGTTGTGATGATCTTGGAAAACTAAGACATAAATATACTCGGAACTTAATAAATTGCTTCTAACAAAATTCCAAGTGATGTGGAAGAGCACACAGTAGCCTAAATCAATAACAGATGCGTGCTTTGTTTTTCCCTACTCAGTAAACCAGAGTCGGTGATTTATATGATAAAGTCATGCCTTCCTGCACATTTTCCGAGGAGATTCCTTACTGATTTTATTAGAGCTGTTTTCAGAGAAAGCTTTGTCAACATATTCATAAACCTCTTTAATAATCTTCACATTTCAAAGTACATTTGTACAGTTCCCAGAAATGCTGACTTTTGCTCTTTATCCAGTTCAATACGATATAAGGTACCTCCCTTGATGATGCTCTTCGCATCATTCCCTGGACATATTTAGACCTTAAAGTCAATGTTACTTCATTTAATTTTCATCTGACCATAGCAAACAAGGGACACAGAATGTCCCGCCTGCTCTGACACTGCAGGTTATAAGGAGAAATGTGCTGATACAGTCAAATAGCCCAAATTTGAGCTAACCACATGGTTAGAAATATCTTTCAAATGCTGTGAATATCAACGTGATAGAGCTGGTTTTATACTAGGTGAATGCACAGTTTTCTTCAGCCAGGTGGGTACAAAGAGAAAAACATTGAAAAAAGTAAAAGAAAGAGAGCAGTAAACTGTATAAAATATCACACAGTTTTGAATATTTAAGTGACGATTGTAAATAGAATTATGAAAACATTTTCTCTAATATTAATGAGAAAATCCTAAGAAGAACAAGTGAGCTACTTTACGAGGAACATCTTTTGATGTCTCTCATAAAATGTCTCTTTTAAAGCTATGGATTTTAACATCTCTATAATAATCAAATTTCAAATACAATAGTCCAACCTCAAGCAGTTCATTTGTATGGGAGATTTTATATGCAATCACAGAGATTTATTACCTTTAAAATTTGTATAATTTTGGTTGATCTTCAGACAGATACTTACCCACTATTCTTATAGATTGTGTGCTGAGTATTGCATAGGCCACAGCTGAAATGTACCCTCAGCCCTAGTTTCTTGCTGGTAATGAGCTGCTACCACTGTTAAGATCCAGGAAAAGTGCTTGGGACTTGTCTTCTTTCTCAGTGGAAACTATTATAAGTCCTTACATGAGCAGAAACACTACCAACCCCCATTGTTTAACAGTGTTGAGGGTGAGTCTTTTACTTGCTTTTAAAGATCCTTTTTTTTCTCTGTCCCAAATAACTTTTGTGAGGCACATTTTTGTTTGAACTTTTATTTGAGTTCTTGCTTTCCAGCCTACTGGTTAGCTTTCACCTAATGCTGACTATCATTTAATCTATAACCTATTGTCTATCTGACTTGATCTGTCATAGGGTGTCTTGCAGAGAAATAAAAATGCTACAAAGCACCTGTTTAATTTTTACTTGTTTACATTAATTTTTGATATAATAAGATAAAACAAAAACTCTTATACTGAAGTTGGACAATGTAACTCGACAGAATAAAAGATTCCCAATAATCAGAGACACAATCATTCTCACACTTAGTAGAACTATAAAAATATTAAGCTAAAATATGTATTAAGTTAAAAAATGTTTATGCAGAGGATAGTGTACAGAGCCATGGAGGCTCTGGGCTTTATGCTTACGTGTCTGTGAATTGATATGCAGCCTGCATAATTGATTAGATGACTTGGTCATCACCTCTGATTCTTACACTCTTTCTACCTCCCCTTTTACAGGGCTCCCTGATCTCTGAGGGAAGAGATTTGATGAAGACATCCATTTAGAATCTCTCCAAATAACATTTGGCCATGGGTCTCTGCATCTGTTCCCATCTGATGAAGATCTAAGTTTCTCTTATGAGGAATGGATAAGGCACATGTCTGTGAGTACAGCAGATTATCATTAGAAGTCATTTATTGATAATTCTTGTTTTAGATGAGTAGTGTTTGATTTTACTTTAGGTCTCAGGGTCCATCAGGTCTACAGTTCTTGGTCATGCAAACAGTGTCAGATATAGGTATTATCTTGTGGAGTGGGTCCTAAGTCAAATTATACACTGGTTGGTTACTCCCATAAGTTCTATGCCACCATTACCGTAGCATAATTTGCAAGAAGAAAAGGTTGTACATCAAAAGTTTTGTGACTGGGTTGGTTTTCATGTTTCTCTGGTAGTCTGCAGAGTATCTTTCCACACCAAAGATACTAAAATATAGGGGTAAAGGTCCTTTTAAAACATTCAATGAGTTGTTTTGGTGTTGTTCATAGCAATGGGGCCTTGCTCTCATTTTATAGAGAGCAACCATTATCTTAGCAACAACCTGCATTGTTGCTTTGATTTCCATGAGCTCTTTGGCCAAAATCTCAATTGAATGCAAGCTAGTCCTGAAACTATAACCCTCATTTGGTGAGATAATATGTCCAATTCTTATTCTGTGTCCACATTAGGGAGACTCACTAGGATCATCTTCATGTAGTTTGCAAAGTGTCAACTCTCCTAGATTTGTATATTATCTCACAAATGCCCTTTACTTCATGCTGTCTCTCCTCACTTTCTTTCCCTCTTCCCTACATATCCTCTGCATCCACATCGAATCTCCTCTTACCCATTCTCACTCACCCCCAGTCCACCCATAAACAATACTTTATTTCTCCATCCATGCAGAGCAGGAGGAAAGAGATCCCAAGAATATCAATTCATTCGCTTCTCTGTTAAGTGCAGAGTTTATAGGAAGGAAGATGTCCAGTGATTTTCATACTGTCAACTGAGTAGCCAAGGAAATAAACTATATTTCTGAGGAAGAATAGTCCAGGCACCTGAGGCTTATCAATCAAGTGATCTTCTCTATAAGAATTACTAATACAATGGACACTAAGTCTGTGAAGTATTGTTTCATAGGGAAGCTGTTTACATAATAGTTTCTCTAAAGACAAAGTGAAAAAGTTGAATAATGGAATATGTCCCAAACTAGGAGAAAATTTCAAGATTTTTCCCCTAAAGAATATTATCTTGAAGATCTGAGAAGGAGTTAAAGAAATATTAAAATCCTTAGTAATCAGGGAAACACAAATTAAAATGACCCTGAGATTCAACCTTATACCAATTAGAATATCTAAGGTCAAAAACACAGGTGAGGCACATGCTGGCGAGGATGTGGAAAAAGAGAAATACTTGTTTATTGCTGGTAGGATTGCAAACTGGTACAACTTTGGAAATCAATCTGGAGGCTTCTCAGAAAATTGTAAATAGATCTACATGAAGACCCAGATATACCAGTCTTGGCCACATACCTAAAAAATTCCGCACAGGGGCATGTGTTCCACTATGTTCATAGCAGCATTATTTGTCATAGTCAGAAGCTGTAAACAACCCAGATGTCCCACAGTGAAAGAATAGATACAGAAAACATGGTTAATTTACACAATGAAATACTACTCAGCTATTAAGAATGAGGACATCCTGAGTTTTGCACGCAAATGGATGGAATTGGAAAATATACTTCTGAATGAGGTAACTCAGACAAAAAAGGACATTCCTGGTATATAATCACAAATAAGTGATTTTATAGCTAGAAAATACAGAATACCCAGAATACAACCCACAGGACTCAAGAAGGTCAAGTAGAGGGATGGGATTGTCCCATCCCACACTCAAAAGCTCTGACCCAGAATTGTTCTGTCTGAAGGAAGGACGTGGACAAAAATGAAGAAGAGCATGAAAGACATGCAGTCCAGTGACAGGCTCAAATTGGGACCCAGCTCAAGGGGAGGTCTACTTTAAGCCTTTCATTCACTTGATACTCTTAAACTTTATTGATAATAAATTAATTTTATCTTGTTAACTTTTGAAAATATAAAACAGCTAAATGTGTGTCAAATATTAAAATTCAAGTTCTATTTATTGTAAAATTTTCTTAGTATATTTTCCACAAAGTCTTAAGTCTTTTATAAGAATTCTTATCATATAATAAACATTTGCAATTTAGAAACAAATTTATTCAAGTGTACAAAACAAAGTTTTGAGTGAATTTATTACTCTACAGTCCCAAGCCATGCATCTCACCTGAAACAAAATGTATTTATTTTATAATTCTCTCATACCAATTCATCTCTAGGAATATGCTACTCCAAACTAGACTATCAACATCTGATTCTCCTAGGCTCAGCAGGAAACCTGTTTACATACTTAAGAAGGTCCCTTTACAACCATTTTTCATATTGAAATTGGAGAAATATACTCAGATCACAAGCCAAGTCTCCCACCATGTTGCTGAGTGAGTAGGCGCAGCATTTTTTTCCATTGGCTTCTTTCAACCCAGGAATTACCCAGATAAATAAACAAGGCTCAATAATATACTTCTTTGTGAGAATCAGTTTTGCAGTGAATTTTGTATCTTTGCCATAATATCATTTGTCAGAAATGGTTTTTGAATTTACTAACCTTTATGATTATAGTAATTCATGATAATTTAAATTATCATACTGGATCACTAATTTGATGTTTATTTTTCACATATATATCTAAGATCATTTTGGTAATAACTAAATAGTATTAATAGAGCTGGAAATGTTGGAACCATCAGGGTTAGCATTATGTCCATAATGCCCATAAAAACAATGTTGAGCCAGTGTGAGCTCATTTGTCCTCACTGGAAAAGATGAAAAATGTTAGAGTGAAAATAGAGGTGGAACTTCAATAAATACAATGTTTTTTAAATAGCCATTTATATCCTAAAGAATTCACCATCTAAATGGAAAAAATATTTTAAAAGTTTGTCTTTCATTTGGTATATATATAATTTTGGAATATTGATAACTTGAAAGTGTATAGCTTCATTATCCATGGAATCTAAACAATTCTGAGTGTAAATTTGAGATAAAATATGGTAACATTCTAAAAATGACAAAGGAAAAATTGGAGAAGAGCAGAGACCAGAGGTAAGCATAGATTGAAATGGATCTAGGAAGTCAAGAGGACTATTGTAACATTCAAAATAAATTACAAAAAACCACCTTCACTCTTACACAGGGCAGTGACATTTTCACAAGAAGCTTATTAAAATTTTTAAAAGGATCACTATCTTTAAAGGATCACAGCCATTCATGAGGATAGTTGAGGCCAGGACTATGAAAGAAAAACTTGATGTAATAGACATGAAGAGAAGAAAAGCTCCTGTTATGGGAAATGTGTGACGGTCAGTCAAATTTTCTTTTATCTTAAAGAGTTAAAATTTGAACATCAGGTAGAGAGGTTCATCCCCTAAAGAGATGCGAAAACTGAGTGTGACAAAACTGCTCTACAGATCATACACAAAAACCTAGAGAAAGTCAACAAGTTGCCTTATTTGCAATTAAATACTCATTGACAAAAAATCACTGAAAAAATATTGCTCCTAGCTCTTGACACATGCTCTCATATACTGAGACTAACTAAGCCTGATAGGTATTATTTCTTACTCCTCTACACACTAGACAATAAAGGTCTAGTAACAACAAGTAACAACAGTCTAACTTTGGCAGAGGAGAACACAGATGGGAAGAAAGGCTATTGAGCAGAACATTTGTGCAGCCCTACATCCAATAAAAACAAGGGCAACTAAAGCAATTATTAATTATTATTTTTATTGATATATTTTTATTACATTTCAAATGATTTCCCCTTTTCTGGGTCCACACTCCCTGCAAGTCCATAAGCCCTCTTCTGTCCCCCTGTTCTTCCATCCACCCCTTCCCACTTCCCTGTTCTGGAATTCCCCTATACCTTGCACTGAGTCTTTCCAGAACCAGGGCCACTCCTCCATTCCTTTTGGACATCATTTAATTTGTGGATTATGTCCTGGGTATTCAAAGTTTCTAGGCTAATATCCACTTATCAGTGAGTGCATACCATGATTGATCTTTTGAGACTGGGTTACCTCACTTAGTATGATGTTCTCCAGCTCCATCCATTTGTCTAAGAATTTCATGAATTCATTGTTTCTAATGGCTGAATAGTACTCCATTGTGTAAATATACCACATTTTTTGTATCCATTCCTCCGTTGAAGGACACCTAGGTTCTTTCCAGATTCTGGCTACTACAAATATAGCTGCTATGAACATAGTGGAGCATGTGTCCTTATTGCATGCTGAAGAATCCTCTGGATATATGCCCAGGAGTGGTATAACAAGGTCCTCAGGAAGTGTCATGCCCAGTTTTCTGAGGAACTGCCAGACTGATTTCCAAAGTGGTTGCACCATCTTGCAATCCCACCAGCAGTGGAGGTGTGTTCCTCTTTCTCCACATCCTCGCCAACACCTGCTGTCTCCTGAGTTTTTGACCTTAGCCATTCTGACTGGTGTGAGGTGAAATCTCAGGGTTGTTTTGATTTGCATTTCCCTAATGATTAATGATGTTGAACATTTCTTAAGGTGTTTCTCAGCTCTCCGAAGTTCTTCATGTGAAAATTCTTTGTTTAGCTCCGTACCCCACTTTTTAATGGGGTTATTTGTTTCTCTGGTCTCTACTTTCTTGAGTTCTTTGTATATATTAGATATTAGCCCTCTGTCAGATTTAGGGTTGGTGAAGATACTTTCCCAGTCTGTTGGTTGATGTTTTGTCCTTTTGACGGTGTCCTTTGCCATACAGAAACTTTGTAGTTTTATGGGATCCCATTTGTCAATTCTTGATCTTAGAGCATAAGCTATTGGTGTTCTATTCAGGAACTTTTCCCCTGTGTCCATGTCCTCCAGGGTCTTCCCCAGTTTCTTTTTGATTAGTTTCAGTGTGTCAGGTTTTATGTGGAGGTCCTTGATCCATTTGGAGTTTAGCTTGTTACAAGGAGATAAGAATGGATCGATGCATATTCTTCTGCATGCTGACCTCCAATTGAACCAGCACCATTTGTTGAAAAGACTATGTTTTTTGCACTGGATGCTTTCAGCTCCTTTGTCGAAGACCAAGTGACCATAGGTGTGTTGGTTCATTTCTGGGTCTTCAATCCTATTCCATTGATCTGCTTGCCTGATATTGTACCAATACCATGCAGTTTTTATCACTATTGCTCTGTAGAAGAGTTTAAAGTCTGGGATACTGAATCCCCCTGAAGTTCTTTTACTGTTGAGAATAGTTTTAGCTATCCTGGGTTTTTTGTTATTCCTGATGAATTTGAGAATTGCTCTTTCTAGCTCTATGAAGAACTGGGTTGGGATTTTTCTGGGGATAGCATTGAATCTGTAGATTGCCTTTGGCAAGATGGCCATTTAAACTTTATTAATCCTGCCAATCCACGAGCATGGAAGATTTTTCCATTTTCTGAGATCTTCTTCGATTTCCTTCTTCAGAGATCTGAAGTTTTTGTCATATAGGTCTTTCACTTGTTTGGTTAGAGTCACCCCAAGATACTTTATGCTGTTTGTAGCTATTGTGAAGGGGGTCATTTCCCTAATTTCTTTCTCAGTCTGCTTATGCTTTGAATATATAAAGGCTACTGATTTGCTTGTGTTGATTTTGTAGCCAGCCACTTTGCTGAAGTTGTTTATCAGCTGTAGGAGTTCTCTAGTAGAGTTTTTGGGGTCACTTAAGTATACAATCATATCATCTGCAAATAGTGATAGTTTGACTTCTTCCTTTCCAATTTGTATCCCTTTGACTTCCTTGTGTTGTCTAATTGCTCTAACTAGGACTTCAAGAATTATATTGAAAAGATATGGAGAGAGGGGGCAGCCTTGACTAGTCCCTGATTTTAGTGGGATTGCTTCAAGTTTCTCTCCATTTAGTTTGATGTTGGCTACCGGTTTGCTGTATATTGCTTTTACTATGTTTAGATATGGGCCTTGAATTCCTGTCCTTTCCAAGACTTTTAGCATGAAATGATGCTGAATTTTGTCAGATGCTTTTTCAGCATCTAATGAAATGATCATGTGGTTTTTTTTCTTTGAGTTTGTTTATGCAGTGGATAGCATTTATGGATTTCCTCATATTGTACCATCCCTGCATCCCTGGGATGAAGCCTACTTGATCATGGATTAGAAGAGTATGATGATTTTTTATGTACTTTTTCCTACTATGAATATCAGATACACATGTATGTGGCATTTGAAATTTTATCTCTTATCATTAAATGATTTTTCCAAACTTTTTTTTATTTTTATTCCATTTAGTCAATTTCTAAATACAGTATAACATTTGTTATTATTACTATTATATATAAATTTTCACTTTAAAATTTAAATTTACCCAAAATGTAAGATAAATACATTGCCATAAATGACACTATATATTACATGTAAATTTATCCATAAAATTCAATTAGGCATATTAACCTTCTCACTTTACACAGTGATTTTTAGAATCTATAACCTTTGCCCAGTGAGTGTTTTGGGTTTCTGTTAGCTCTCCTTGCGTTTTTCCTTTCTTTATTCATATATAGCATAATGCGTATTCCCATTGACCAGTTGGAAAACAAATCATAAACAAGCAAAGCTGTCTATAAGTGATTTTCACAGCTGCTTATATTCGAATGGCATCACTTGTTTAGCTGGTATGCACTTTATTTAGTTAGTTTAAACGCATTTGATTTGACATGTAATTTGTTTATTCCAGTAAGCTGCCAAGCCACATCAAAAATGCAGTATCAGAGCTTTTTTCTTTCTTTATATAGATTTTCAACCACCTCTTTTAAGTAATAGGCAAGAATATCAATAAAATATTTTAATTACAAAATGGTAACACAAATCCTTAGTCTCCTCTATCATAAAATTAGAGGCAGCTGATTTTATTTAATTTTTAATGAAACAGTATTTCAAATCCTTATGCTAGGCATGCCAAAATCTCAAGTGAAACAAATGAGGAAGAGCCCTGTGTAGATGCCTAGGCATTGGCACAGTGCACATACACACCCAGAGGAACCAGTGCACAGGCTTTATGCTGGGGAAGCACCTAATTGGCCTTTTTCTTGAAAGGAGGAAAGGAAGGAAGTCAACATGGGAAGAATGCAGCAATAAATTATACCTTATAAATAAGCAGCTATTTATAAGAATTGAAGAAAGAAGATGGCAATTCTTGTAATCCTAAAAATCTCCCACCAATCATTATATTTGTGATAATTCACTGCTTAAAATGAAAAATATTTGAGGATAATAACCAATTAAAAAGTATAATCTATATAAATGTATTCATTTATTAATAATTAACTTATGGTTCACTTAAACTTTCATAAAGTCCAGATTTTCTGAGGGAAATAGCTTGGGTTGATCACCCACAAGCTTTCTTTGTTTGTGCTTTTAACTACAATTTTTTCCAGCTAAAGAATTTAATTAATACAAGTTATATACACTTAAAATAAGTTTAGCTTCAACATTATTTTATGTATCCAGAGAAAATAAAATCATATTATTTAAAATTTTATATTTGAATTAAATAAAATTTAGATTTTTAGGAAACAAAATATCAACATGGCTTATAATTAAATTATTATATAGAGATATATTCATATTTATCATCATTTATGTATCAGCAAATGCAGTTTGCTTTTGCACTAATTTGTTCTTGAACATCAATTATCTAATAACTTAGTTGATGCTTAATTTAAAGAATAAGATAAGCTGTTCTTCAACTCTAAATTTGGCAGTTTATCTCATGTCTTTGAAGATTATTTGAATTCTAGACCTAAAAAAGAGTGTCAAATCTACAGTAATATTAGTACTAAACATTTAATAAGTCTCTTTTCTTTCCTTTTGTTTATTACTACTACTACTACTATTATTATCATTATTATTATTATACTTATTTACCTTACATCCTGCTCACTGCCCACCTTCTGATCACCCATCTCTCACAACCCTTGCCCTGACATTCCCTTCTCCTCTGAACGGCTGGGAGTTCCATGGGTGTCCACCTCCCTGACACTTCAAGTCTCTGTGAGGCTAGGTACTTCCTTTCCCAGTAAGGCCAGACGAGGCGGCGCAAATAGAACAGTTATGAAAAAAGAAAATTGTTCCATCCAATGGGAGAATATTTCCTGTTTTTTGAGTCATAAAACAGGTTTAGATTCAATTATATCTTTGAGACAGACAGACAGACAGACAGATAGACGTCTTTTTTCCTTTTAACATACTTCATAATTTTATCATCATTTCTGTCACTTCAAGTTCACATACACAATTTATTCACCTCAATCTACCCCTTCCATACCTTAGCCAGAGCACACACTATCTTAATAAAAAGAGGCTCGCTGACATTTTTGCTTTATGTGTGCTTGTCTCCTCATTCTGTGCCTGTGCTTGTGACCAGGGGTAGTTTCGTCTGGATCACAACCAGAATTCAGTCAAGAGTCATATCTGATCACACAACTGCCAACAGTCTTTTCTGAACCAGACAGTTGGTGAATTGCTTCACCCTTTTGCCTTGATAATATATATCATGGTAAGAACCTATGCCATTGTTAATACTCTCAGACTGTTCCACCAAACTGTGAATTGCTTGAAGGCACATATTGTAGTTTAGCTCTTTATGTAAGCTCACTGTTGCAAACATATTATACAAAAACAAAAAAAAGCATTTTTCTTATTTTTTCAGAATACATTAAAAGTTCTTTATTATCTTTTTTTTTGGCTTGTTTTATTCTTTATGTTTTCCATTTTATTGGTTATTTTATTTATGGACATTCTCAGGCATTCAGTTATGAAATGTTATTCTCAGTTCCCCCCAACACACAACCCCCCTCAAGAAATCTGTTCAAAAAAAGAGTTATGGATGTGTTGATTTATTGACTAGTAAATGCAAAATCACTGTGCTTTGATTATTTGCATCTCCTACTAGTGGGTACAGTACCATTTTAAGCAGTTTTTTATTCTATCTGAAACATACCCCTGTACCATTTGAGGAAATTTTGCTTTAACTTATATATTGTGGGTAAGGCACTACAATTCTACTGTATAAGAATCATCCGTTTTTCTGACAGTAAGCATCATTTGGAAACATCTACAGTCATTTTCAGCCTCCAGACATAATATGCTGACAGATATTCATATGTACTCTCATGGATCATAATTACTTTGGCAAAGACCTGCTATTTTGGTGAAAGAAATCTGTCTGGCTGCAGATATATGCTTAATGTAAATATGTGTGTTCATTTCCATTCAGAAGGCAGTGAGGAGACGTTTTATCTTTTATATCACTGCATTGAGTGATTTTCTACATCTGTTTGAAAATAACTGTTTTGTACTCTTTCCAGGCAATGTGCATGTTTGAAATGCTAACTTTGTTTGCAGAGAAGTAATATGAATACATGACACCCTTTTCTCTGAAACAAAAAGACTGCTTATCTCAAACTATGATGGGCTTAATACAAACTCTAACCAAAAACAAAATGAATATGACTTGTGCCATGGTAACAGCCTCATTTGCTTTGTTAGACATCTTGAAATGGTTTCATGACAAAGTTAAAATACAGATTATTCAGAAGATTAAGGTTGCTGGTTTACTTTGAAGAAATTTCAACCTTGCTCATACCAACATTTTGTTTTTGTATCTTTCTACAGCAAATTATTAATTTTTTGCATCCTTATAATTACATTTGCTATTCTTTTGAACTTACATATATTAAATTGTTAAAAGCCTATGGTTTGTCTATCAGTGAGACAATTGCCTACCAACATGAATAATTTTTCAGTTCTAAACATGTACCTAAGTACAAGCTGTATTATACCTAAAGATGTCAATGTCATAGAACAGTATTTTCTAAAATTCATCACATAAAACAGTGATGTATTTGGGAAATGATACATAGTATTTGAGTAATCATTCAACAACTAAATAAATTGCAGCTATAGCCTTTTTAGTTCTCAATTCTAATGTTTTTAATATCTTCAACAATGATATTTTTCTTGATGGAATGATATGTGTTGTTTGGCCTACAGATACTAAAGGGTATACACAATTATAGATTGTAAAATTTACTAAACTTATATTCTGTCTTCTCTCTTAGATAATCAGTGTCTACACAGTAAAATTTATCATTCTGTTTGTTTTTAAGAATAGATTTGGCAGAAAAAAGGAATGGAAACTAATTGAGCAAAGGGAACAAGTTACAGAGGAGCAACGTCTAGCATGTTTATTTAGTATAATTACTATAAATGAAAATTATCCAATACAGATTTCCAAAGGCAAGATGAGAAGATCAGCAGTTTTAAAATAAAGAATAGATACTTATGGGACAGAAATGTTTCAACTGATTACATTTTAGGCAATAAATTGAATATTAATTATTTAAAATGTACAATATTGTATTCTATTTGTCTGATAAAAATTAATTATTTTGAAATGAAAATTAAAAACTAATTGGAGATTTTAAAGTAATTACAACAGGAGTACACATTTTAGAATATTTAAACACATGACTTTTAAGAAATACAATATTTTAGAAATATCCCCAACTTTGTTTCTAGGTAAATTCTTCCATCTGTGCTTTTACAGTTGTATAGAGTTCTGTCAAATGAGTGTAATATTAATAATCAATAATATACAGTAGATATTGACCTGGTTCTAAAATATTTCCAGGAAAGGAAACAAATTAATTTTTAAGACATTGTACAAATTGTTATGTGAGTGAAAATGGAATTGCATTATAGAAAAACTTTCATAATTATATCAGATATTATGAAATTGCCATGCATAAGAACATTACACCAAACACTTTACACTAGGTACACATTTTGACCAATAAAGTAACATCATTTTATTTTTACATAATCTAATACATGAGAATTATTTCAGTGTTATTTCAATATGTACTTCTTTTAATATATTTTCATTGGTGAAGGGTTTTTTTCCTTCATTTCTCTTGGGTCTTTACATATACTAGTCTAATTATATTGTATTCATGTGAAATTTTGTCAATACATTGGTAGATGACTTTTATATGTAAGGAAAATAGCAAAAGCGATATACATACCAGTGGTATCTTTCTTGTCATGTCAGCACTGCTTTACCACGGTAAGACAATTATTGAAAACTGCATGGAGGCAGAAGGAAGGAGGAAGGGGAGGGGTTGGGAGTTTTAAAAGAGGAGAGATGTTGAGCATTTCTTAAGGTGCTTCTTGGCCATCCGAATTTCTTCAGGTGAAATTTTTTTGTTTAGATCTGTACTCCATTTTTTAATAGGGTTATTTGGTTTTCTGGGGTCAAACTTCTTGAGTTCTTTGTATATATTGGATATTAGCCCTCGTAGGGTTGGTGAAGATCTTTTCCCAATTTGTTGGTTGCCCATTTGCCCTTTTGATGGTGTCCTTTGCCTTACAGAAACTTTGTAATTTTATGAGGTCCCATTTGTCAATTCTTGATCTTAGAGCATAAGCTATTGGTGTTCTGTTCAGGAACTTTTCCCCAACATCACTAGTTATTAGGGAAATGCAAATCAAAACAACCCTGAGATTTCACCTTACACCAGTCAGAATGGCTAAGATTAAAAACTCAGGAGACTGCAGGTGTATGAGGATGTGGAGAAAGAAGAACACTCCTTCACTGCTGGTGGGATTGTAAGATGGTACAACCACTATGGAAATCAGTCTGGTGTTTCCTAAAAAAAACTAGACATGACACTTCCGGAGGACCCTGCTATACCTCTCCTGGGCATATACCCAGAGAATTCCCCAGCATGCAATAAGGACACATGCTCCACTATGTTCATAGCAGCCTTATTTATAATATCCAGAAGCTGGAAAGAACCCAGATACCTCTCAATGGAGCAATGGATACAGAAAATGTGGTATATATACAGAATGGAGTACTAGTCAGCAATTAAAAACAATGAATTCATGAATTTTTTTTAGGCAAATAGTTGGAACTGGAAAATATCATCCTGAATGAGGTAACACAATCACAAAATAATACATATGGAATGCAATCATTGATAAATCGGTATTAATTAGCCCTGAAGCTCCAAACACTGAAGATACAATTAGCATATCAAATGATTCCCATGAAGAAGGAAGAAAAGAACCCCAATCCTGGACATGCTTGATCCAGCATTGTAGGGGAGTACTAGGACAGAGAAAAGGGAGGAGAAAAGATAGGAGAATGGATGGAGAGAAGGGGACTTATGGGACATATGGGGAGGGGGGAACTGGGAAAGGGGAAAGCTTTTGGATTGTAAACAAAGAATATAGAAAATAAAAATCTATATATAAAAAATATATACATAAAAAATGTGAAATCTCAGGGATGTTTTAATTTGCATTTCCCTAATGACTAATGAAGCTAAGCATTTTTTAAGATGTTTCTCAAGAACCTTCCCCCTGTACCGATATCCTCAAGGGTCTTCCCCAGTTTCTTTTCTATTAGCTTCAGAGTGTCTGGCTTTATGTGGATGTCCTTGATCCATTTGGAGTTGAGCTTAGTACAAGGAGACAAGGATGGATCAATTCCCATTCTTTTGCATGATGACCTCCAGTTGAACCAGCACCATTTGTTGAAAAGACTATCTTTTTTCCATTGGATGTTTTCTGCCCCTTTGTGGAGGATCAAGTGGCCATAGGTGTGTGGGTTCATTTCTGGATCTTCAATCCTGTTCCATTGATCTGCCTGCCTGTCACTGTACCTATACCATGCAGTTTTTAACACTATTGCTTGAGGTCAGGGACACTGATACACCCAGAATTTCTTTTACTGTTGAGAATAGTTTTAGCTATCCTGGGTTTTTTGTTATTCCAGATGAATTTAAGGATTGCTCTTTCTAACTCTGTGAAGAATTGAGTTGGGATTTTGATGGGTATTGCGTTGAATCTGTATATTGCTTTTGGCAAAATGGCCGTTTTAACTATATTAATCCTGCCAATCCATGAGCATGGGAGGTTTTTCCATTTTTTGAGGTCTTCTTCCATTTCCTTCTTCAGAGTCTTGAAGTTCTTGTCATACAGATCTTTCACCTGTTTGGTAAGCGTCACCCCAAGGTACTTTATACTGTTTATGGCTATTGTGAAGGGGGTCATTTCCCTAATTTCTTTCTCAGCCTGCTTAACCTTTGAGTATAGGAAGGCTACTGATTTGCTTGAGTTGATTTTATAACCTGCCACTTTGCTGAAGTTGTTTATCAGCTGTAGGAGTTCTCTAGTGGAGTTTTTTTGGGTCACTTAGGTAGACTATCATATCATCTGCAAATAATGATAGTTTGACTTCTTCCTTTCCAGTTTGTATCCCTTTGACCTCCTTATGTTGTCTAATTGCTGGAGCTAGTACCTCAAGTACAATACTGAAAAGATAAGGAGAAAGGGGGCAGTCCTGTATAGTCCCTGATTTTAGTGGGATTGCTTCAAATTTGTCTCCATTTAGTTTGATGCTGGCTACTGGTTTGCTGTATATTGCTTTTACTATGTTTAGGTATGGGCCTTGAATTCCTGTTCTTTCCAAGACTTTAAGCATGAAAGGATGCTGAATTTTTTTCAAATGCTTTTTCAGCATCCAATGAAATGACCATGTGGTTTTATTTTCTTTGAGTTTGCTTATGTAGTGGATGGCACTGATGGATTTCCATATATTGAACCAACCCTGCATCCCAGGGATAAAGCCTACTTGACCATGGTGGATGATCCTTTTGATATGTTTTTGGATTCGGTTGGCAAGAATTTTATTGAGTATTTTTGCATCGATGTTCATAAGGGAAATTGATCTGAAGTTCTCTTTATTTGTTGGATCTTTGTGTGGTTTTGGTATCAGTGTAATTGTGGCTTCGTAGAAGGAATTGGGTAGTGTTCCTTCTATTTCTATTTTGTGGAATAGTTTGAAGAGTATTGGTGATAGGTCTTCTTTGAAAGTCTGATAGAATTCTGCACTGAAACCATCTGGTCCTGTGCTTTTTTTGGTTGGAAGACTTTCTATGACCCCTTCTATTTCTTTAGGGGTTATGGGGCTGTTTAGATGATCTATTTGGTCCTAATTTAATTTTGGTATTTCCTCCAGATTCTCCAGTTGTGTTGAGTATAGGCTTTTGTAGTAGGATCTGATGATTTTTTGGATTTCCTCATTTTCTGTTGTTATATCCCCCTTTTCATTTCTAATTTTGTTAATTTGGATACTTTGGTCAGTCTGGCTAAGCTTTTATCTATCTTGTTGATTTTCTCAAAGAACCAGCTCCTGGATTCATTGATTCTTTGTATGGTTCTCTTCATTTCCACTTGATTGATTTCAGCCCTGAGTTTGATGATTTCCTGTCTTCTACACCTCCTGGGGGAATTGGCTTCTTTTTGTTCCAGGGCTTTCAGGTGTGTCCTTAAGCTGCTAGGGTATGCTCTCTCCATTTTCTTTTTGGAAGCACTCAGGGCTATGAGTTTTCCTCTTAGTACTGCTTTCATTGTGTCCCAAAGATTTGAGTATGTTGTGCCTTCATTTTCATTAAATTCTAAAAAGTCTCTGATTTCTTTCTTTATTTCTTCTTTGGCCAATGTGTCATTGAGTAGAGTATTGTTCAGCCTCCAAGTGTATGTCGGTTTTCTGTTGTTTTTGTTGCTATTGAAAACCACTCTTACACCATAGTGATCTGATAGGAGGCATGGGATTAGTTTGATCTTCTTTATTTGTTGAGTTCTGTCTTGTGACCAATTATTGGTCGATTTTGGAGAAGGTACCATGAGGTGCTGAGAAAAAGGTATATTCTTTTGCTTTAGGGTGAAATGTTCTATAAATATCAGTCAAATCCAATTGGTCCAAAACTTCGATTAGTTTTACTGTGTCCCTGTTTAGTTTCTGTTTTCCTGATTGGTCCATTGAGGACAGTGGAGTGTTGAAGTCCCCCACAATTATTGTTGCATTTGGTGCATAGATGTTCAGAATTGAAAGTTCTTATTGGTGGAATTTTCCTTTGACCAGCAAAAAGTGTCCCTCAGTGTCTCTTTTGATGACTTTAGGTTGAAAGTCAATTTTATCTGATATTCGAATGGCTACTCTGGCTCATTTCCCGAGACCATTGGCTTGTAAAATTGTCTTCCAGCCTTTTACTCTAAGGTAGTTTTTGCCTTTGACATTTAGGTGTGTTTCCTGTATGCAGCAAAATGTAGCGTCCTGTTTCCTTATCCAGTCTGTTAGTCTATGTCTTTTTATTGGGGAATTGAGTCCATTGATGTTAAGAGATATTAAGGAAGGAATAGTGATTATTACTTCCTGTCATTTTTGATGTTATTTTTATATTTGAGTGGTTATCTTCTTTTGGGTTTGATGAAGGAAGGTTACTATCTTGCTTTTCCAGGGTGTAGTTTCTCTCCTTGTATTGGAGTTTTCCTTCTATTATTGTTTGCAGAGCTGGGTTTGTGGAAAGATATTGTGTAAATTTGGTTTTGTCATGGAATGTCTTGGTTTCTCCATCTATTGTGATTTAGAGTTTTGCTGGGTATAGTAGTCTTGGCTGACATTTGTGTTCTCTTAGAGTCTGCATGAGATCTGTCCAGGATCTTCTAGCTTTCATGGTCTCTGGTGAGAAGTCTGGTGTGATTCTGATAGGTCTTCCTTTATATGTTACTTGGCCTTTTTCTCTTACTGCCTTTAATATTCTTTCTTTGTTTAGTGCATTTGGGGTTTTAATTATTATGTGGTGCGAGGTATTTCTGCTCAGGTCCAGGCTGTTTGGAGTTCTGTAGGCTTCCTGTATATTCATAGGTATCTCTCTCTTTAAGTTGGGAAAGTTTTCTTCCATAATTTTGTTGAAGATATTTGCTGGTCCTTTCAGTTGTAAATCTTCACTCTCATCTATACCTATAATCCTTAGGTTTGGTATTCTCATTCATTGTATCCGGGATTTCCTGGATGTTCTGGGATACAAGCTTTTTGCATTTTGCATTTTCTTTGACTGTTGAGTCAATGGTTTCTATGGTATCTTCAGCATCTGAGATTCTTTCTTCCATCTCTTGTATTCTGTTGTTTATATTTGCATCTATGGCCCCTGATTTTTTCTCAAGGTTTTCTATCTCCAAAGTTGTCTCCCTTTGTGATTTCTTAGTTGTTTCTACTTCTGTTTTTAGATCCAGGATGATTTTGCTCAGTTCTATGATTTGTTTGTTTGTGTTTTCCTGTAATTCTTTAAGAGATTTTTGTATTTCCTCTTCCATGACTTCTGCCTCTTGACTCAAGTTCTCTTGCATTTTTTTAAGTTTTTTGTTGTTGTTGTTGTTGTTGTTGTTGTTTCTTCTTTATTGGCTTCTATCTCTTGAGCCTTATTCTCCTGCATTTCTTTAAGTGATTTTTGTGTTTCCATTATACGGATTTCTAGCTTATTCATGTTCCCCTGTATTTCTTTAAGAGATTTATTTATGTCCTTTTTTTGTTCTTCTAGCAGCATCATGACCAGTGATTTTAAATCCAAATCTTGTTTCTCTGGTGTGTTGGCATAACCAGGACTTGCTGATGTTGGAGAGTTTGGTTCAGATGCTGCCATATTGCCTAGATTTCTGTTAGTAGGGTTCCTGCATTTGCCCTTTGCCCTCTTGTTCTCTGGAGTTATTTGGTATTGTCTCTGGCTGGTGTTTGAGCCTTCTGAGGGGCTCTGGGGCCATTTCTGCAACACTGGATGGCTGGGTTTCCCCTGTAGCAGATTGCTGATATGCCGCCCTAGTATGCTTTGCCCCAGATTGTGTCTGTGAACCAGATGGAGCCCTTCAGGGAGTGCTGAAGGGTGTATGCTGAAGGGTGTATGCTGAAGGGTGTATGCTGTTGTGACCTTTTCTGCATGCTGATCACTCTGCTGGGCAGCTGATCTCCCAACCAGCTTGGTGCACAAAAGGCTAGCCTAGCTGCTCAGGCCCTGATTCTAGGCAAAAGCCTGGGAGGCCAAGGTCCGAGCAAAGTTCCCCTCGGGCTATGACTGTTGGTTCTGTCAGGTGACCAGGATGGAAGGCATGCGTGTGTGCTCCCTGAAAGTCCTGGGAGAGTCTGCTGGGCTAAAAACATCCTGGCTGGGTTGACACACAGATAGCCCACTGAGCAGCCCAGTTCTTGGTGTCAGTCCAGGGCCTGTTGGGGCCTAGACCCCTGCTGTTAGCCTAGGGCTATACCTGTTAGCTGGCTTTGCCTGCTAGAGCTCTCTGTAGGCAAAATGGCGGAGCGTGCGGGCCCTGGCAAAAAACCTCCTGGCAGGGTTGGCACCCGATGGCCCCCAGAACAGCCCAGGGCCTGGGTGCAGGCCAATGCCTGTCGGGCTTAGACCCCCGCAATGTTGGCCTCGGGTTATGTTTGCGTGCCTCAGTCTGTCCGATCTCTCTGGAGTCCGAGAACGAAGATGGAGGCGAGTTTCTAGTGACTGGCTGGAGGCAGAGTTCTGAAGTGGCTTCCATGCAGTGAAAGGTACCGTAAATCTGCCACTGCTTGCAGCCCAGCTGGCCAGCAGTGGTCGTGGGTGCAGGGCCTGCCTGGACCCTGTCACCTTGGTTCCACTGCTGATGGCCCTTCAGCTGGACCAGCCGAGTTAGCTGTATTTCTAATCATCTATGACTTCACAATGTTCTTGACCAAAATTCTAGAAAAATGGAAAATAATGGTGCTGATAATTCAAGATGCATCTTATTGTTCTAATGCCTTATTTCCTGTTATTGAAGTCTTTGTCATAAAATCCTTTCCTATGCTTTTACCTAGGAAATTGTTTTTCTTATGTTTAGATGTTGAAGTTTCAAAGTTTCAGGTCTTCAAGGTATTCAGTGTATTATGGGCTGATATTTGTGCCATTTGACAGAGGTATGTTTTCTTTAATTTGTCTACCTGTTAACTGATAGTTTTTCAAGCAGCATTCAGTGAAGAGGGATTTTTCCAGGGTAAGTGTCTGAAACCTTAGTCAGCATTTAGGTAACTGTTGGTGTGTGGGTCTATTTCTGAGTCATCTGTTTCACTGGGTTACCTGCTACCAGTACCATAGTCTCATTCTTACAATGGCCCCACAGTATTGTTTGGGGCAGAGGACAGCACTGCCTCTGTCATTGCTTTCTTGCCTAAGGGTGCTTTGCCTTCTGAGATATTTCATAGGAATGTCAACGTTTTCTACTTTTCTGAAGAATGCCACTGAGATTTTGAGGGAAGAAAAATTGATCTGTAAGTTATGGTTTTTACTCATTTTCTTAACATTAACATAGTTTATTATGTTTATATTTTCTTGACATTAATTCAGTCGGTCTATGAGCATATTAGACCTTTCCAAGCTTGATTTCCTCAGTATCTGTTCAGTTTCTTACTACAGTCAACTTTCATCGCCTTGATTAGTTTTACTCCTTTGTATTTCTATAAGATAGTTGAGAAAGAATATTTCTTGTTTGACTTTTGATGAGTTCATTACCACTGTAAAAAAAAAAACTAACTCACTTTATTTGTTAACTTTGTATCCTTTTACTTTTCTAAAGCTAATCTGATTTTAGTCTTTATGATATGTGACATAAGGGGTCATGTCTTCTGAAAATAGAGACAATTTGGTTTCTTTCTTTCCTATTTGAATTACTTGTACTTCATTCCTGTCTTATTATTTTACCAAAAATGATTTTGTAAAATAAGAATTGGAACATTCAGTTTATAAAGAAATTCATTCATATTTTTTTCATTTGGTATAATAATCACTATATATTCATCATATTCTATAATTATTTAATTGAGCTGTGTTCCTGTTATTTTTTAATATTTCTCTCTCACAGTGTGTGTGTGTGTGTGTTAGTGTGTGTGTGTGTGTGTGTGTGTGTGTGTGTAAAACTGTGGGTGTGCACATGGCTTTGTATGTGAAGCTTTGTTTGGAGTCAGAGGACATTTTTAAATATCAATTCCACCCTACTAAAAGCAGATTCTCTTTCTTGTTTACTGCTGTATGTTTCAGGCTTTCTGGATAGAAATTTTTCCAAGGATTGTCCTAATACTACCTCCCATCTCGTCGGAAGAAAACTGGCATTACAGATGTGCACTACCACACCTGGCCTTACAAGGGTTGCAGAAGTTCAAACACAGGCTTTCCTGTTTGCCAGCAAGTACTTTATATATTGAAACATTACCCCAGTTGTCTTCTACAAATGCTTTATTCCTCATTTGAGAAGAATGTTGTTCCTATCCCTAAATCTCCTATGTTCTTTACTTTTGATTTCCATGTGTTGAAAATACCTAGAGGAAAAATCCGTGTAGGTTTGACTTATGAATTTTTTCATCATGTTTTAAAATTTGTTTTGCAACAGTTTCTTTAAAATTTTATATCGATGTGAGTAATGCAACAAAATTGGTCTAAAGATTCTCTGTCATTGTATCCCTTTTTGCTTTTGTGTGATAAAATGAGTTTTTTAGTGTTCATTCACTTTCTGTTTCATATCACAGTTTGAGTAACATTAGTTTTTGCTCTTTTCATGTTTTGGTAGAATTGACTGTGAATTCAAGCTCTGGGCCTCTCTTAGGAGAGTTAGGAGAATGACTATGATTGTTTCAATATGCTTGCTTCATGGAGATGTAATTAATAGCTTTATAGTTTACATCCTTGTAGGTAAATTTAGGTAGGTTTTATATGCCTAGGACATTTTTTTCTTATTTTCAGGTTTTCAATATAAGTGTTAGCAATATATCCATTTAACTACCTTCTGAACACCATTGCTATATCTTGCTATAATTATACCCTTAACTAATATGTAATTACCTCATCATATCTCCGACTAATTTTAAGGATTACATTTGAGATCTCAGAATAATTATGCCAACCTGGTTTCTGGGTTCCTTATTAGTGAGGTGTGGTTTTTGGAGGAAAAAGGGCAGCTGTGTCCCATCAATTTTGCAATATTATATTCCTAAATATGGCCAAAGTTCATGATTAGTTACTTTCAGATCTTGAGATACATCATTATATGTTTCCATGACTTTGAGGATACTGTGGGGTCAGAAGTTTCTTTGATGGTAGGTTGTTATTTCTACCTTCAGCTTTTATATTTTTTTTATCTATACTTTTTTGTTTGTTGACTAATATGCATGGAGAAATTTTCCTCTGGCTAGGGAAATTAAACTCAGAGTTTAAGGCTCTGAGTCTTTAAAATTTGGATATTTCAATCATTCTCTGGGTTCTGAAATTTTCCTAGTATAATACAATTGAATAAATATTCTAATCCTTAAGATTTTAATCCTGGTTCCTTCTCTTCCAGTGATTCTTAATGTTTTTTTCTGTTAGTAACCCAAACACACACACACACATACACACACATGTACAAAAAATGTTAAAATCTATTTATCAAGCATATTACCCAAATCTGTCTTTGATTTAAATAGTTATTATATTTTCATGCTTTCCTCTTTTTTTGTTTGTTTAGTTTGTTTGTGTGTGTGTGTGTGTGTGTGTGTGTGTGTGTGCGTGTGCGTGTGCATGTGCATGTGTGTGTGCTTGTTTGTGTGTGTGTGTGCGCGTGTGCATGTGCATGTGTGTGTGTGTGTGTGTTTAGGTTGCACTTCCTGCATAATGTGTTTTGAACATTCTTTCTATTTTCTTTTAGAACCTTGACTTGATGTTTCAATCTCCCAAATCATTTAGAACAAAACAAACTAACAAACAGCTTTTGGAAGAGGTTCTTTTTTATAACCTTTCCCTTGGTAAGCCATGGTTTTGGAGCTTTGTTAGACTCTGTAGCTTCTCTTTCATTGGGCTGTAAGGAAGTAGGTTATTCTTCCCATTATACTTATTATTCTCTTGGGGTGTGTGTGTGTGTGTGTGTGTGTGTGTGTGTGTGTGTTTTAATTGCTCGGTAGTCACTGGTCATTTGAGACAGTGTTGAAAAATATGTAGAAAATAAATGAAAAATGAAAAAAAAACAATGTATGAAATAGCCATTTTAGATTTTAGAATGGAATGATTGATATTATAGCAAACAAACTTGTAATCATTGCACAGAATTGATAAACTAAAGAAAATCTTCAAACTTGAGTTGATTTCCTTTAACTGCAATAGATACATCACCTTGCTAGGAAACACTGAGTGGCCTAGTCAAATCTGTAAAATGTAATATTAAAAAGAACTGAAATTAGAATTATAACTTTATTATTTTTACTCTACTTTTAATTATCTTGTGCTATAGAATTAAAAATAAGCATAGGTATTTTTCTTTTTTTCTTTAATTGAATATAATCTTCATTTACATTTCAAATGCTAAAACCTTTCCTGGTTTCTTCCCTCCCCAACAACCCCCAAACCATCCTCTATTGTACATTTGAATGTTAGGACTTTCGTATATAAACAAATTAATATTTTAATTTTATTTTTTTCCTTTTTGCTGGAGTTTTTTATTAGAATTTTTTTCTTTATCTTTAAAATGTTATCCCCTTTCCTCATTTTGCCTCATGTCCTTATTACATGTTGGAGCATCTTTTGGGTATATGCTCAGGAATGGTATAGCTGGGTCCTCAGGTATTACTATGTCAAATTTTCTGAGGAACCACCAATTGATTTCCAGAATAGCTGTGCCAGCTTGCAATACCAACAGCAGTAGAGGAGAGGTCCTCTTTCTCTAATTCTCCACAGTACCAGATATCACCTGAGTTTTTTATCTTAGCCATTCTGACTGGTATGAGGTGAAATCTCAGGGTTATTTTGATTTTCATTTCCCTGATGGTTAAAGATGTTGAAAATTTTTTCTTTAGGTGCTTCTCAGATATTCGGTATTCCTCAGTTGAGAATTCTTTGTTTGGCTCTGTACCCAATTTTTTAATAAGATTATTTGTTTCTCTGGTGTCTAACTTATTGAGTTGTCTGTATATATTGGATATTAGCCATCTATCGAAGGTAGGATTGGTAAAGATCTTTTCCTGATCTGTTGGTTGCCATTTTGTCCTATTGACAATGCGTTTGCTTTACAGAAGCTTTGTGACTTTATGAGGTCCCATTTGCCAATTCTTGATCTTAAAGCATAAGCTATTGGTGTTCTGTTCAGGAAATTTTCTCCAGTGGCAATATGCTTAATGCTCTTTCATACTTTCTTTTCTATTAGTTTTCAATGTATCTGGTTTTATGTGGAGGACGTTGATCCACTTGGACTTGAGCTTTGTATAAGGAGATAAGAATGGATTGATTTTCATTCTTCTACATGCTAACTTCCAGTTGAACTTGTACCATTTGTTGAAAATGCTGTCTTTTCTTCCACTGAATGATTTTACCTCCTGTGTCAAAGAAGAAGTAACCATAGTTGTGGGGGTTCCTTTATGGGTGTTCAATTCTCTTCCATTGATATACCTGCCTGTGACTGTACCAATACCATCCAGTTTTCATCACAATTACTCTCTAGTGTAGCTTGAGATCAGAAATGGTAATTCCACCAGAAGTTCTTTTATTATTAAGAATAGTTTTTGCTATTCTGGATTTTTGGTTATCCCAAATAAATCTGAGAATTTCTCTTTCTAATTCTATGAAGAATAGAGTTGGAATTTTGATGAGAATTGCGCTGAATCTGTAGATTGCTTTTGCCAAGTTTGCCATTTTTATGATATTAATCCTACCAATCCATGAGCATCGCATCAGAGATCTTTCCATCTCCTGAGATATTCTTTGATTTCTTTCTTCAGAGACTTGAAGTTCTTGTCATACAGATCTTTCACTTGCATGAATAGATCACATCAAGATATTTTATATAATTTGTGACTATTGCGAAGTGTGTTGTTTCCCAAATTTCTTTCTTAGCTTGTTTATACTTTGAGTACAGGAAGGCTACTTATTTGTTTGAGTTAATTTTATATCCACCCACTATGCTGAATATAAGTTGTTTATCAGCTGTAGGAGTGCTCTGGTGGAGTTTTGGGGGTCACTTTAGTATACTATCATATCATCTGCAAATAGTGATATTTTGACTTCTTCCTTTCCAATTTGTATCCCTTTGACCTCCTGTTGTTTTCTAATTTTTCTGGCTAGGACTTTGAGTACTATATTGAGTAGGTAGGAGAGAGTGGGCAGCCTTGTCTAGTCCCTTTTTTGAAAGGGATTGCTTCATGTTTCTCTACATTTGGTTGATTATGACTACTAGTTTGCTGTATATTGCTTTTTCTATGTTTAGCTATGTTTACCATGTTTATACTATGTTTATGGGCTTTGAATTCCTTATCTTTCCAAGACTTTTATCAGGAAGAGGTGTTAGATTTTGTGAAATGCTTTCTCAGCATCTAATGAAATGATCATGTGCTTTTTTTTTCTTTGAGTTTGTTCATTTTGTTACATTGAATTACATTGATGGATTTCCATATATTAAACCATCCCCGCACCCTGGGATGAAGCGTACTTGATCATGGTAAATGATCTTTTTGACGGGTTCTTGGATTTGGTTCATGAGAATTTTGAATATTTTTGCATCAATATTCATAAGGAAAATTGTTCTGATTTTCTTTCTTTATTGGGTCTCTGTGTGGGTTAGATATCAAAGTAATTGCGGATTCATAGAATTAATTGGGTAGTGTTCCTTCTGTCTCTAGTTTTCCGAATAATTTGAAGAGTACTGGTATTAGGTGTTCTTTGAAGATCCACTAGAACTCTGCACTAAACTCATCTGGTCCTGGGATTTTGTTGGTTTCGAGACTAGACTACTTCTATTTCTTTAGGGGTTATGGGACTGTTTATATGGTCTATCTGATACTGATCTAACTTTGGTATCTTGTATCTGTCTAGAATATTGTACATTTCACCCAGATTTTCAAGTTTTGTTGAGTATAGGCTTTTGTAATAGGATCTGATGATATTTTGGATTTCCTAAGTTTCTGTTGTTAAGTCTCCCTTTTCATATCTGATTTTGTTGACTTGGATACTATGTCTGTGCTTGACTTTCAACCTAAAGTTATCAAAAAAGATTAGGAAGGACAGATCATACTCATCAAAGGAAATGTCTACCAAAAAGTGCTCTCAGTTCTGAACATCTATGCTCCAAATGCAAAGTGCCCGCATTCATAAAAAAAATTACTAAATCTCAAAGCACACATTGCACCTCTTGTAATAGTAGTGGGAGACTTTACAAGCCCATTCTCAACAATGGACAGATCATGAAAATAGAAACTAAACAGAGACACAGTGAAACTAACAGAAGTTATGAACCAAATGGATTTAAGAGATATCTATAGAATATTTTATCCTAAAACAAAAGAATATACCTTCTTCTCAGAACCTCATAGTACCTTCTCCAAAACTGATCATATAATCGGTCACAAAAGAGGCCTCAACAGATATCAGAAGATTGAAATAATCCCATGCATCCTATCATATTACCACCGGTTAAGGCTGGTCTTCAATAATAACAAAAATAATAGAAATCCCACATATACCTGGAAACTGGACAATACTCATTGATAACTTGATCAGGGAAGAAACAAAGAAAGAAATTAAAGACTTTTAAGAATTTGATGAAAATGAAATCATAACATATGCAAACTTATGGGACACAAAGAAAGAGGTGCTAGGAGGAAAACTCATAGCTCTGAGTATCTCCGAAAAGAAACTGGATAATATGCACTCACTAATAAGTGGATATTAACCTAGAAAACTGGAATACCCAAAACATAATCCACACATCAAATGAGGTACAAGAAGAAAGGAGGAGTGGCCCCTTGTTCTGGAAAGACTCAGTGAAGCAGTATAGGGCAAAACCAGAACAGGGAAGTGGGAAGGGTTGGGTGGGAAAACAGGGGAAGGGAAGGGGGCTGATGGGACTTTCGGGGAGTGGGGGGGGGTCTAGAAAAGGGGAAATCATTTGAAATGTAAATAAAAAATATATCGAATAAAAAGATTTAAAAAAAAGAAAAGAAACTGGAGAGATAATATATTAGCAGCTTAACAGCACACCCGAAAGCTCTAGAACAAAAAGAAGCAAATATACCCAAGAGGAGTAGATACCAAGAAATAATGAAACTCATGACTGAAGTCAACCATGTAGAAACAAAAAGAACTATGCAAAGAATCCACCAAACCAGGAGCTGGTTCTTTGAGAAAACCAGCAAGATAGATAAACCCTTAGCCAATTTAAATGTTTTATGTATGATGAGAAAAGAGTTAAAGACTTTGTGATCAGAGATTCATAAATCATAAAGTATGTATAGGAAGAAAGATGTGTTTTGAAAGTATTTTTATATGAATGAATTTTCATCTAAATGCACATCCTAATGGAATTCCACTTTCCTTTGCACAAATAAAATATTTTTCTCCATCTTAATCATTACTAATAAAACATTCAAAGGATGTTTTCTAACTTATGATTCACTAGGAAGGATGAATTCAAGTCTTCACCAACAGAGCCTTGCTTTTTGACCTCCTTACATTTTTCATATCTGTATCCGTGTCTTTGAATTTATCTATATCCATTTATATTGAAAAAATTCTGTGTTGACAAAAGCATATTAATAGCCTGTTATGGCAATAAATATAGAACAAATTTCATCCTTTTAAATAATTTGTGGTACAAATTTTAATTTCCTAAAACAAATGTTGTTTAATAAATCATAATGCCTTTCTTTTATATGATAGAAAATTTTGGAGGTTTTGTATAAATAATATTACTCCTACCTATAGTTCAACCCCTGTAGATGTTTTGCCATTCCATGATTCCATTTGGCTCTGTTTATCTATTGTGAACAATAGAAATAAGGCATGTTTTCATTAATCTCATTTGACTGTATAAAATTCAGAATGTATTTGAGAGGAGATGGATGGCTTGTACCATCTAAAGACTTCTGATATTGTTGGATACATCTACTTTTAAAAATATAATTATTTTCATTGAGAAGATTAGAGGCAATTTGTTAAATGCAGATTTTCTTATTCATTGTATATGTATATATGTATGAACAAAATATATATTTTATACATATATATTTCATTCATCTTGAAATTTTACTATAACAATGCATCATCTTTAGTAGTAAAGTTGATAGTGTTATAGGAAAAATTAATTGTGGTTAAATATCTTGCTGCATTAATAAAATATTCTTTTTATGACAGAATTGCTTGAGAAAAGCCGATTTATCTCCTGTCCTTTTAAACTATTGTGATTTCTCAAATAATGAAATATAATGGTTTTGTTTGGTTTTTTTTTTTGTTTGTTTTTTTACCATTGGACTAATCCTTTATCAGGATATTTAAAAATATCCCTGTTGTAAATATACTTTTTACATATTTTCTGATTAGGGGTTGACATGAATGAACAACTTAAATTTAACTTATCTAATAATGACTGATTTAAAGAAATTGCTACATCTTTGTGAGCTGAAGTGGGAATCCACAGAAAGAGACATGCCATTATATATCAAGAAAATAGTGATTTTGGACAAGTGCACATACTAGGGAAGTCTACTAATGATGTTAGGGAAAATTCCATTGTTTCACACTGGATTTCATTATAGGGAGTGAACATGACTCTAATACTGAATCAGAAAAGACATGTTGTAAGGAAGAAAAACTACAGACCAGTATTTCTCATATAGTTGAAAAAAATTCAACACAAATGTCAAATGATTCCTAATTATATAAACATAGGATTGTCACCAGCTAGGGATGGTTTATTCCAAGTTTTCAATTCTTGTTTGACATCTAAAATCAATTTATATAATCTGTCAGATTACATACAGAAATGCAAAAAAAAAATGTTGCAAAATCATTCAATGTATTGTAGAAATCTAAACAGAGCAAGATGCACTTCATTAGGTATATTTAACTTATAACAATGAAACAACAACAACAAAATTCCTTTATGCTCACTGGGATGACTAAAATTCAAACTAGTGAGAATGCTACCAGCTTCCAAGAATCTGGAGCAGATGTCCTCTGGCTCCCAAACATGGAGGCAAATGATGGTTTAGTTTATCGATAAAATATGTTAAGGCAGGGGTGGTGCATTCCTTTAATCCCAGCACTTGGGAGGCAGAGGCAGGTGGATTTCTGAATTTGAGGCCAGCCTGGTCTACAGAGTGAGTTCCAGGACAGCCAGGGCTAAACCGAGAAACCCTGTCTTGAAAAATAAAAAAAATTAAAAAAAAAAAAAACGTTCTTAGAAAATGAACTCATCCCTACCATATGAACTAGCAGAATTATACTTTAATATTTATACAAATACAATTAATTTTTTAGCTCACCTGAAAGCTTTCCCAGAAACACTTTGTGATCCATACAAGAGCTGTCCTCAAACTTTGTGAAAAGGTAGATGTTTTCAACAATTAAAGCCTAAGTAGATTGTTGCATCTATCCTATGTTATTCAAAACTAAGATGAAATGAGATTTGTAAACAAGAATGGCCTTGAACTTCTGATTATCCTACCTCTACTTACCTGCTGGCTTTAAAGTTGTGTACCACAATCCTCAGGCTGAGTTTGAAAGGAGGAAGAATAGTACAAACAAGAAATGGTCTATGAGAATAAATTTTTAACTATGGTGTTCAGGGAAACTGTAAATATATACTGTTTAAACAAAGATTCTCCACCCTTCTGAATAATTTTGCTTTGAAGAATTCATTACTAAAATACCCACTTTGTTGATTTATTTTATTTGACAAGTTGATAAAATTTATCACACTTCTACTACCTGTTATATTCCCCATGTCCATGACCTTTATTCTCCAATGCTATTATTTCCTTCCTCAGATTCATGACTTTTGGTTTAGTTTGATTATCCATTTAGTTTTATCATAATCAACTCTGTGACCATCAGATTGGAACTATGCAATAGATCTGGATCATTGGTTCCTCAACTGAATGAATAACTTCTCCTTTCTCCAAACCTACCAGTAGCAATTAGTTTCACAATGAAGGCCAGTGCCCTGTAGCCTATCTGTAGATGCAGCTATTTTGAAAAGTGAAAATTCTTTTTTCATTTGTTTTTGAAAATAGAGCCACATCTCAAACAATGGATACTGATAATTTCCTCACACTTTATTCCTACTTTTCCCCACCCTTTAGTGGTTTTGATGTCCATGTTCCTGCTACAGATTTGAAGACAGAGCAAATCATTTCAAAGACTGTAGTCTCAATAAAACATGTTCTTCCTTTGAAAAGTTTTGCTTCATGGTAGAAAATAGATTTGTTTTCACATGAGTAAAACCTAAGCTACACACCAATGTTTCCAAGATTCTCTTTTTCAAATGCATCTCATCTGCACTACATATTCAATAAGTTTTATAAAAGCTCAATTTACTTGAGACACAGAATTACCTAGACGATTGAATTATTAGAGTTTAAAATCATTGAAACAAAGATATATCTTATGTACTTTTACTTGGGCTTTCATTAATGCTGTCAAAAAAATTACCAAAAACCTTAGAGGTAGGTGTATCTTTAACACAACACAATCTTTCTTTTTTATGAGTGATATTAACCTTCTAGAACTTTTCTTCTGGTATCCAAAGTGGACAAATGACTTAAATATCAAGCGATCTCTTCACCAAACTATTTCAATCAATTTCTTTTCTAAAAAACATTGTACTCAATGCACTCTGAGTAGAATGGCAATGATTTTAGTGCCTTTGGCCTTCATCTAAACATCTGCACAACTGAATACTCTCTTTATAGAGTTGGAATTATGAAGAGGGTCCAATTGAGGAGGGCGACCTTTTCATTTTTAAATCTCTGAAAATTGCAACTTCTCTGCAACAGCTGAGGCTTAAAACAAAAATGAGTCAGTCAGATGTTTATTTCATGGAGCAGGATTTTAGAAAGTGCACCTGCCATGCCATAGGCATGTGTTCCTATTAAGAAAAATTTGGTTTTACTTCTACTTTCTTTACTCAAAACAATTTTGGAACATAATATGGTAAGGGTAGCTAGTATCAATATTGTATGCGTTGGCATTCTAAATGTGTACTAAAACTACAGATAAGACATTTTTTATAGATGACGCATAGTTGTTATGACATATCAGTGTAAATTTATCAGTACTAACACTGTTCATAGTGTTAATATTAATTAACACTATGAACAACTAATATGGGAATATTTAAAATATTTAAAAGTTAATGGAATCTTTTAAAGAATGTCCACCTTTTGAAGGCCAAAATGTAGAAAGTCTGTGAGTTGGAATCCTGGAGTCATCTGGACAAAACAGAATCAGATTTTTATCACTTGCTCAGTGATAAAAGGTGCTAAACTTTTTGTGTTTTTGTGTTTTGATTTGTCAAATAAGGATAATTACATCATCAACATCAAAAGTTGATTACAGTATTGATAATGTGGCATGATGTAAGCTGTCATGAAGAGGGTGAAAATGATGATAGTGGTTATCATGATGAATGGGATAATGTGATTGTGTCAGTAATGGTGACAGAGATGGTGGTCATAGTGTTGGTAGCAAAGACAATGATAGTGATAACTGTTACTGCTTATTGAAATAATATTAATTATATCACCAAATTGTTAGAGTTGATCAGATGGTTTTTGAGTCATGACTGTTTTCTTTAGTAAAAGTGAATATTAATTAATTTTAAAGGAGAAAATTTTGAATATATAGAAAAATGCTGCAATACTTTCTTTAGTTGTCTATTGGCAAATATGTTTTAGTCCAGTCAAAATGCACAAATAAAAATAATTTCTATTCTTCCTTTAATTCAAATACATTCAAAGAGAAGGTTAGTTAAATATAAAAAGGGAGCCCAAGAATAGCTCACCCTCTGCTTCCTGAGTGTTTTTAATCTACTTTTACACTACATCTGGAAGTTACAGTTTGAACATTGTTATTAGAAATAAATGAGCCAACATGTGAAAATACATTCATGTTAAACCATTTAAATATATTCTAGAGAATGAATTTAAGCAAATAATTAAAAGTTATTATTTAAATTTGGTAAACATTCTGGGAAGCTTGGGAATTTTCTGATGATGTAAAATATAGGATTAGAATTATCTTTAGATAATTCTGACAAAAAAATCGTTGAGGAAACAAAGTAACTATTTACTCACAAATGTATTAGTATTTGTTTTTCTATCAGGTGACATATCAAGATAGACACCGCTCATTTTCAGAGCGCATTCAAAAAGTCAGAGAAACACTGGAATTGGCAATTTTATAGATTTGTGGAGTAATACGACATAAATTTCTTTCTTCTCCCCATTAGAACAAGCATTTGTTTTCTAATCTCATAACAAAATTTCTGGGGAAATGACTTTATGCAGTGCCCAAATTTTGTATTGCAAGCATTAGACTCAGGTTGATTATTATTATCCACTGAAAGGCAGCTGCATGGTTCCAAGATCCATCAGCCTAGGATGTTGCATTATCTTTCACTTTCAAGTACATTTTTCATTCATTCATGCTTTAAGCCAAGGTGTCAATCATTCTTGTTAAGACAGCTTTGATCGTGAAGAAACATGAAAATCTTACTACTACTCAGCAGGTGTTCAGTAATGACAGACTGATTAGAGACATGCTGCCTGAGATAAACGTTGCTGTCTTGGAATACATAGAGACTTTGATGTATTTATATATGGATGAGGCTTTTCCTGGTCTTACTTAACTATCCCATCAATGTATTTTCTAACAGTGGCCATGCATTTGATGTTCTAGCCACATGGAGCTTACCTTTATATTGGGGTTCACTAAGTTATTCATAACATTCTCTTGATTTACATATTTACTTCTGGGATGTGTCAGGACTATTTCCAATGTCAAACACATTTTAATTACTCTGAATTTCAGATTTTCTCAAACAAATGTGGTCGCTTTTCCCATTTTTTTCCTTACTAAACTCTGTTTATATCATTGTATATCTGGAATTTTGCAGTATTATCTATAGCTATCAATACTTCTTTGCAACAAATTTAATAAAATAAATCCCAAAGAAGTGAATGCTCTTTATTCTAGATAGTGTCTGTAAATTTATATGGCATGTTAAAACTTGGGTAACTTGTGTAGCTGTACTTCTTTGTCATTTGTAGGCAAGTCTTATGATATTTGGAAGATGTTTATGGCAAAATAAGATAGAAAAGCAATGATTTGCATTCAAGGGAGTACATTAATCCAGTTAGATACAAGACAGGAGAAGAGAATCTGTATCACTCTTCATTATGTTCTTCTTTTCCCTTTATTCTTAATTGGCTATTTTATTCATTTACATTGCAAATGTTGCCTCCTTACCAGACTCCCCTCAATAACCCCCATACCATCCCTCCTCCAGTTTGCCTCTACAATGGTGTTCTTCCACCCACCCTCCACTCCTGCTTCACTGCTCTACTGTCCCCCTCTATTGGGACATCAAGCCTCCACAGAACCAAGAGCCTCATCTAGCATTGATGTCATGCAAGGCAATCCTTTGCTACTTATCTTACTATCCATGGGTCCCTCCATGTTTACTCTTTAGTTGGTGGTTTAGTCCCTGGGAGCCCAGGGGTTTGGGTAGGTTGATATTGTTGTTCTTCCTATGGGGTTGCAATCCCCTTCAGCTCTTTCAGTCCTTCCCTTAACTCTTCCATTGGGGTCCCTGGTCTCAGACCTTTGGTTAGTGGTATCTGCATCTGTGTTAGTGAAGTGTTTGCAGAGCCTCTCAGAGGGCAGATACACCAGGCTTCTGTCAGTAAGTGCTTCTTGACATCAGCAATAGTATAGGGATTTGGTATCTGCAGATGGGTTGGACCCAAGGTCAGGCAGTCTCTGGATGGCCTTTTCTTCATTTTCTGCTCCAATTTGGTCTCTGTATTTCCTTTAGACAAGAATATTTCTGGGTTAAAATTTTTGAGATTGGTAGGGTAGCCCCTTGCCTCCACTGGGAGCTGTGCCCATTTACTAGAGGTGGTCTCTACAGGTTCTATCTCCTCTCTGTTGGGTATTTTGGCTAATGTCATCTCCATTGGGTCCTGACAGCCTCTTCTATGATAGCTTGTACTTTATAGTAGTTTTACCTCCCATTCCATACTGCTACATATTTCTATTCATTTTCCTGACTTCTGGACTTCTCTCCTGCCTCTTCCCATATCTGATCCTTTCCCTCCATTTTTACCCCCTTCTTCTTCCCCTACCAGCTTCCTCCCTCCCTCTGCATCCTTTGGTTATTTTGTTCCCCCTTCTAAGTAGGATTGAACATCCACACTTTGGTCTTCCTTCTTGTTAAGCTTCACATGGCCTGTGAGTTGCATAATAAGTATTCTGAGGTTTTGAGCTAGTAACTGCTTATCAGCGAGTATATACCATGTGTGTCCTTTGTGTCTGGGCTGACTCACTCAGGATGATATTTTCAAATTCCACCCATTTGCCTAAGAATTTCATGAAGTCATTGATTTTAATAGCTGAGTAATACCCCATTGTGTAAATGTAACATCATTTCTGTATCCATTCTTCTGGTGAGGGACATCTGGGTTGGTTCTAGCTTCTGGCTCTTATAAATAAGGCTGCTATGAACATAGTGGAACATGTGCCCTTTTTATATACTGGAGCATCTTTTGGGTATATGCCCACTAGTGGTATTGCTGGGTCTTTAGGAGGAACTATTTCCAATTTTCTGAGGTATTGCCAGATTGTCTTCCAGACCTGTTGTACCATCAATGGAGGAGTGTTCCTCTTTCTCCACATCCTTGCCAGCATCTGTTGTAACCTGAGTTTTTGATCTTAGCCATTATGACGGTGTGAGGTGGAGTCTCAGAGTCATTTAGATTTGCATTTCTCTGATGCTGAACACTTGTTTAGGTGCTTCTCAGTCATTTAATATCTATTCTTTTTTTAATTGAATATATTCTTCAAATGTTATTCCCCTTCCTGGTTTTCCCCCTGCCCAAAAAACCCATCCTCCCAAACCCTGCCTCCAAGAATATGTTCCTCCACACATCCAACTCCCATAATGCCCCCTGGATTTCTCCATGCTGGGGCATATATTGAGCCTTCACAGGACCAAGGAAGCTCTCCTCACACTGATGCCCAACAAGGCATTCCTCTTCCACTCTTTTGGCTGGAAGAATGTATACCCCTTGGTTGATAGCTTAGTCTCTGGGAGACCTGGGGTGCCTGTCCAACATCATTGTTCTTCCCATGGGGCTGCAAAGCACCCAAGCTCTTCTAGGTGGCCCTACTCCATTGGGAACCCCTATTCCATTGGGAACTACTCCATTGGGAACCCCTTTCTCAGCCCATTGGTTGGCTGCTAGTATCCATCTCTGTATCTGTAAGGCTCTGGCAGGACCCCTCCAAAAGACAACAATAACAGGCTCCTTTTGGTATGCACTTCTTGCCATCCATAGTAGTTTTGGGGTTTGGGGACTGTTTATAGGATGAATCCCCAGGTAGGGCAGTCTCTGAGTGGCCTTTCCTTCACTCTCTGCTCCACATTTTTTCTCCATAGTTGTTTCTGTGAGTATTTTGGTCTCTTTCTCAGAGGACCCAAAGCACCCCCACTTTGGTCTTCCTTCTCCTTGAGCCTCCTGTGGTCTGTGAATTGTAATTTGTTTATTTTGAGCTTTTGGGCTAATATGCACTTATCAGTGAGTACATACCAGGCGTGTTCTTTTGTGATTGGGTTACCTTACTCAGGATGACCCTTTCTAGTTCCATCCATTTGCCTGATAATTTCATGATTCATTGTTTTTAAGAGCTGAATAGTACTCCAATGTGTATATATACCACAATTTCTGTATCTATTCTTCTGTTCAAGGACATCTGTGTTCTTTCCAGCTTCTGGCTATTATAAATAAGACCACTATGAACACAGTGGAGCATGTGTCCTTATTACCTGTTGGAGCATCTTCTCGGTTCCTCAAGTAGTACTATGTCCAATTTTCTGAGGAACTGCCAAACTGATTTCCAGAGTGCTTTTACCAGCTTGCAATCCCACCAGCAATGGATAAATGCTCCTCTTTCTCCACATCCTCTCCAGCATCTGCTGTCTCCTTAGTTTTTCATCTTAGTCATTCTGACTGGTGTGAAGTGGAATCTCAGGATTGTTTTGATTTATATTTCCCTGATAACTAAGGATGCTGAACATTTCTTTAAGTGCTTCAGAGCCATTTGAGTTTCCTCGGTTGAAAATTCCCTGTTTAGCTCTGTACCCCATGTACAGAGCTCAGGTCCAAGTGGATCAAGGAACTCCACATAAAACCAGATACACTGAAGCTTATAGGAGAAAGTGGGAAAGAACCTTCAACACATGGGCACAGAGGAAATGTTCCTGAATAGAATACTAATGGCTTGTGCTCTAAGAAAAAGAATCAACTAATGGGACCGCATAAAATTGCAAAGCTTCTGTAAGGCAAAGGACACTGTCAATAAGACAAAATGACAACCAATAGATTAGGAAAAGATCTTTGCCAATCCTACATCTGATAGAGGGCTAATATCCAATGTATACAAAGAACTCAAGAACTTAGACTCCAGAGTGTCAAACAATCCTACTAAAAATGGGGTACAGAGCTTGATACCTATTCTTATATGTATATCTACCCGCTCTGATAAAAGATTCTAATCCCTAAATTTACGATTCATCACTCTCAAATATGAACTCTTTTTTCCTAGAGGTAATATGATACTCTAACAAACTAATGATTATGAGATTAAACATAAGATCTTGAAGAAACATTAAAAAGTAGATACAAATGTTGTAATCCATACCAATTCTGAACAAACACATTTAGAGAATGTAGATGTATTTTAAATCCTGATAATCAGAGTATAGATAATACACTCTCAGTGTACCTAAAACTAGTAAGTTGTAAAAATCTAGGCTATCAAAGATCCTGAGTCTCAAGTGTATCAATGCTTTAACATCTCCTGCATAGGGATTATATGAACATTTACAATTAAGTAAGAGGTTTCATTCTTATTACAATTTACACCTTCCATTTTTGTTTGTGCGTATGTGTGTATGTGTGTGTGTGTTTGTGTGTGTGTGCATGTGTGTCTATATCTGTGTCTGTGTCTCTGTTGGGCACTGTCTGTCTGTGTATCTATGTTTATTTCAGAATTCTTGATGAAACCAAACTAACTAGAAAACAATCTCATAACGATATGATACACTACTCAATTGTCAATCTTTTAAAGAATATCTTAAAATCCTTATCTATTTTGATGCAATCAAGTTATTACTTGATTCATTCAATATAATATCATAGTGATATATATGCATATATGTAAATGTATATATGTATATTTGGTTGACTATGTTTATGTATATAGTATATGCGTGCATAAGTACATATTTGCATGTGTTGCTCATACAAAGGCCACAAAAAATTTGAGTACTTTTAAACAGTGTCTTAGTTTTCTATGCTGCCTATTCTTTTTGTACAAAACTGTTTATCTATGTTTATAACAACTTACAGCAACAAAATATAAGAAGAAGATAAGATAATTTACTATTTAAAATCAAACCTACAACCCATCATTGGTGGTGCATGCCTTTAATCCCAGCACTTGGGAGGCAGAGGCAGGCAGATTTCTGAATTCAAGGCCAGCCTGTCTACAGAGTGAGTTCCAAGACAGCCATGGCTACACAGAGAAACCCTGCCTTAAAACAAAACAAAAATAAATAAATAAATAAATAAATAAATAAATAAATAAATAATATATAAATAAAATATAACCTACTATAATTGAGAGAAAAACTAATATACTATTTGTTGAATGGTGTATGAGTTTTATTGTTAATCATAATATACCTCAAGAGCCTCAAATGTAGGACTAATTACTGTTAGAATAATAAAAATAAATGTTAAAGCATTTATCATGTATCTACCAAAGTAGATAGGATAAAAATAAAGACTCCCAAGTTTTAGTCAACTACATAGAATGAATAAAACTCACATATATCCTTTGTACCATTGTAAATTGCAAAATCTATTTGCTATCCTTTTTAGTTATATATACAAAATTTGATAGTATTTGAAACCCATGACATAGTAAGTCCATTCTGACTGTAGAGAAAATGCAAACTTGATTTATGCCTAAAATGATCATGTCTATTACAACACTATTTTGTAATGATACTAATTTAAAGCAGGCCAGATGTTCATCAACATTAGACAGTAGTTTCAGAGTGATGAAATATTCAAAGGAATATAATTTACAGCACAAATGATCCTCTGCTGTGGACATCAGTATGGATGAGTCTCATAGACAGAATTTTGATCTCTAAAATTGCGAGGCAAGAAACAATATATTGCATGACTCCATTTACCAAAAATTTCTCTATAATAATAAAAATGAGAGCCATGATCACACTTGAGATAGAATTAACTGAAAAGGTTTGTCTCACAAGTAATCAGAGCAGGCATTTTGGTAATAAAATATGATAAATCCACCTAGGAGATATAGCTTCATGAGTAAACATGAATTAAATTTGCAGCCGTGTCATTATAAAGAATTAAGACTGAATCCTAAAGTCTGTGTTCATTACTGTCTTTTAATATTATTCTTTAAAATAGAAATTGTCCTCTTGATGACGTTATTGTATAATATTTGCAATCATATAATATCCATTACAAAATTTCATGAGTACATGGATATGAGGAATAAGTTTAGGAAGAACTAACATCTCCAAAGTATATATATTTCCTTTCAGTAAAGTCTTTAACATTGTTCCCAAAATGACATATTTGAGGTATGAATTTTTCGAATACTTTGCATTCACATTTTAAAATAATTCTATTAGATTTTACTGAATATAATGTCTATTTCTAGCTTGTGTCTTATTCTTATTTATGTCTCTTATAGTTCAAGAGATTTTCTATTAAATAATAGTCTCAATTTATGATTTGCCATTTTACAAAAAAATAATCAAAACTCTGTCCGATTAGACTGCTTCATTAAAATGAAGCTGGATGTGTTGCAATAAACCAGTTTCCAACAAAATAAGTGACTTCAATATTTCATTTTATTCAATTTTAAATACTTCAAATTTCTTCAGAGGTCATATATAGCCATAGTACTGTAAAGACGGGAAGTGAGCAGGGTAAAATAAAGTCATTCTCTAGTTATGGGTGACAAACTCTTCACTTTGGGGAGAAAGATTTCAGTGTAGAAAGAAAATTGAGTGGAACAGTTTATTTTAATCATGTATGCTCCATTGCTTTATTACTGATATAGACTAGGGAATTGCTATGCATTTATAAGACTCAAGACCTCTTTCCTGTATAACAGCTAGATATTCTTCATAAAAAATGATAAAACCTGAAAACTGCAAAGCAAATTAAATTTCATTTAAAAAAGAAAAACAATTCATGATGTCAACACACAGTAGATTGAAGAATTTTTTTAACTTAGAGACTTACATCAAAAATAACATACTGCAAGAACGTTGCAGTTTCAGAAGTTGTGTTTAATCATTTAGAGTATAGAGCAATCATGTAATGATGACTTGTGATGATAGATTATAGGAATATATCTACAAAATCGATTTTAATAAAATTCACCAATATATGAAGACATTATAAAATTGAATTGTTTTTGTTATTGTCTTGGAAATTATTTGATTTCCTCATCTGAGATAAATTTCATCAGTGTATAAAATCTTGTAAGGATATATTTTCCCAAAGTTCTAAAAGCAATGAATCACTGACCATTATTGAAATAATTTTAATGTGCAACTTATTGTTTAAATTGTATTTACATTCCCACATTCTGTGCTATTTCTGTGCCCCTTTTTTAGGTGTGAGCAGGCTTTCCAAGAGGCAGGCAGAGCTATGGGCAGGGGAGTGGGGTGCCAGTACATAACTGCATGTATCAGTGTAGACTGGAAGGAAGATGAAGCTCTGAATCCCCAAAATACTTTTTAACAAAATCATAAAACAAAATTTTAACCTAAAGAAGGACATGCCTAGAACAACAGAGAAGACCAAACAAATTGGACTAGAAAAGGAATTACTCTTGTCACATATCAATCAAAACACTAAATATACAGAACAAATACAAGAATATTAAAAGTAACAAGAAAAAAAGATAAGATAATACATGAAAGCAGAACTATTCAAATTACACTCAAATTCTAAGTGGAGTCGCTGAAAGCCAGAAGAGCCTTGGGAGATGTTCTTGAGAGTTTAAGACTCCTCAGATAATAGCTCACACTTCTATAACCAACAAAATTTTCAATCACCATAGATTGAGAAAATAGGATAGTCTGTGTCAAATTAAAATTTAGACAGTATCTGACCACAAAATCATCCCTGTGGAAGGTATTAGAAGGAAAACTCCAACCCAAGGAGGTTAGCTACACCCATTAACACACAAGAAATAAATATACTCACACCAGCAAAACCTAAACAAGAAAACACATACACACACTCACATACACACACACACTCACACACACACACACACACACACACTCACACACACACACACACACATACACACACAATCTCACCCACATGCAAATGCATGCATGTTCTCATACACACACACATACCTACTATCAATATCACCAAAAAAACAAAAAGAGGAATTGATAACCATTGTTCATTGATATCTCTCAATATGGGAACTTTATTGGGCACTAAATTCCCCAATAAAAAACACAAATTCTAACAGAATAGATGTGAAAATAGAACCAGTCTTTCTGCTGCAAAGAAATATACCTCATCGCCAATTATAAAACATTACCTTGAATTAAAGCGTTAAAGATTTTCCAAGCAAATGAATCCAGATAACAAGCTGGTGTAGTTATTCTAATATCAATCAAAGTAGAATTCAAAACAAAATTAATCAAAAGAGATGGAGAAAAGATACTTTATATTCATCCAAGGAAAAATATCCACCAAGTTGACATATCAATTCTGAACATATATGTCCCAAATTAAGAAAAAATTCTAAAGCTTAATTCACACATTGAGCCTAACACACAAAGAGCGAAAGACTTCAATACCCACTCTCACCAATGGAAAGTTCACCTGATAAAAATAAATATAAAAATACTGGAGTTGATATATATAAATATATATAGACATAGATAGATATCATATATATATATGGATCTACCATATATCAAAAGAATATTTAACCAGAGCACATAAGAATATAACTTCTTTTCAGAACCTCATGGAACTTTCTCCAAAATTGATTATGTATGAAGCAAATCTCAATAGATACAAAAAAATAAGATAACCCCTGTATATATCAGACCACGCGGCATTAAACCCGGATTTCAAAAACAAAAAAAAAAAAAAAAAAACAACAGAAAGCTTAAAAGTCTTGGAAACTGAACAAGAATCTACTGAATGGCTTATGGCTGAGGGTAGAAATAAAGAAATAAATTAAAGATTTTCTAGAACTCAGTGACAATGAATAAACAGCATATCCAAACTTAGGGGATACAAACTTAGGGGATACAGCAAAACTAGTTCAGAGGAAAGTTCATAGCAGCACCTACCTGCTTAAAAATTCATGATGAGATTTCATAGTGGCAACTTAGCAGCAGACCAGAAAGAAAGAAGAGACAAAATGAAACATATCCAAGAAAAGTAGACTGCAGTAATTAATGAAACTGAAGATTGAAAACAATTAAGTAGAAACTAAGGAAACAATACAGATAATCAAGAAACAATGGGTTGGTTTTTGAAGTCAATAAGACAAAATAGTCCTTATCCAGACTACCTAAAAGACGCAAAGAGAACAATCAGAAATGAAAAGCTGGGCATAACAACAGATACTGAGGAAATCCAAAGAATCATTAGGTCATACTTTAAAATCCTATTATTTTAATGTTGGTGGTGGTATAGTGTATGCGTGTTTGTGTGTGAGGTGTGTGTGTGGGGTGGAGGGGTAGGGGGTGTGTGATTCCTTTTGTTTTGCTGGTGTAAAATTATTTATTTCTTGTGCTTTCTTGTGTTTCTTCAATTTCCATGTCTTCAACAGTTTTATTCATTTCCTTCACCTGTATAATTGTATTTTCATGTATTTTTATATCTATTTGTTTCTTCATTAAAGGTCTATCATTTTCATAAAATTGGATTTAAGGTCATTTTCTTATGATTCAGGTGTGTTACAAGTTTTAGGTCTTGCTATAGTAGGATAGCTGGGTTCTGTGGTCCCATATTACTCTAGCTTTTATTGACTGTGTTCTTACACTGGCCTATTGCCATCTGGTAGACCCTAGTGTTGACAGACCTCATAGTCGCTGATGGAAGCAGGCCTCTGGGACTGCTGGTAGAGTTGGTTGTCCCTGATGTCAGCAGACCTCTGGAATTCAGATAGATCTGGTTATTTCTGGGGTCAGCAGTTCTCCAGGGATGCAAGTGGAGCTATGCCCTAGAAATGGTGTGCAAAGAGGTCATTGCAGAGAGGGCTGCTGCAGGGTTTTTC